>NC_091837.1:2101564-2323280 GCF_037783145.1 Equus przewalskii | reverse complement strand
TCTTCCAAAGGCCTGTGAAACGCAGTTTCTTTGCAGGCCTGATCTCGCTGCAGTAGCACTTCTTCCCTTGGTGTCCTACATTGCCCTAGAGCTGAAAGGCACAACGTGCAGGCTTCTTTCCAAAGGGCGAGCTGGGCCCCAAAGCATCTTGCTTCCAGCTCTTTGGGAAGCTAAGAAACAACTCGCTCTGCACAGTGCTCTTACAGCCTACCGGGAACATGTCTTACAAAGGCCTGTGAAACGCAGTTTCTTTGCAGGCCTTATGTGGCGGAAGTAGAACTTCGGCTCTGGGTGTGCTACATTGCCATAGATCTCAAAGGCACAACGTGCAGGCTTCTTTCCAATGGGCGAGTTGGGCCCCAAAGCATCTTGCTTCCAGCTCTTTGGGAAGCTAAGAAACAACTCCCTCAGCACAGGGCTCTTACAGACTACCGGGACCATCTCTTCCAAAGGCCTGTGAATCGCAGTTTCTTTGCAGGCCTGATCTGGCTAAAGTAGAACTTCTGCCCTTGGTGTGCTACATTGCCCTGGAGCTGAAAGGCACAACGTGCAGGCTTCTTTCCAAAGGGCGAGTTGGGCCCCAAAGCATCTTGCTTCCAGCTCTTTGGGAAGCTAAGAAACAACTCGCTCTGCACAGTGCTCTTACAGCCTACCGGGAACATGTCTTACAAAGGCCTGTGAAACGCAGTTTCTTTGCAGGCCTTATGTGGCGGAAGTAGAACTTCGGCTCTGGGTGTGCTACATTGCCATAGATCTCAAAGGCACAACGTGCAGGCTTCTTTCCAAAGGGCGAGTTGGGCCCCAAAGCATCTTGCTTCCAGCTCTTTGGGAAGCTAAGAAACAACTCGCTCTGCACAGTGCTCTTACAGCCTACCGGGAACATCTCTTCCAAAGGCCTGTGAAACGCAGTTTCTTTGCAGGCCTGATCTGGCTGTAGTAGAACTTGTGCTCTGAGTGTGCTACATTGCACTGGAGCTGAAAGGCACATCGTGCAGGCTTCTTTCCAAAGGGCGTGTTGGGGCCGCCGTGCATCTTGCTTCCAGCTCTTTCAGAAGCTAAGAAACAACTCGCTCTGCACAGTGCTCTTTCAGCCTACCGGGAACATCTCTTCCAAAGGCCTGTGAAACGCACTTTCTTTGCAGGCCTGATCTGGCTGAAGTAGATCTTCAGCTCTGGGTGTTCTACATTGCCCTAGAGCTGAAAGGCACAACGTGCAGGCTTCTTTCCAAAGGGCGAGTTGGGCCCCTTAGCATCTTGCTTCCAGCTCTTTGGGAAGCTAAGAAACAACTTGCGCTGCACAGTGCTCTTACAGCCTACCGGGAACATCTCTTCCAAAGGCCTGTGAAACGCAGCTTCTTTGCAGGCCTGATCTGGCTGAAGTAGAACTTATGCTCTGGGTGTGCTACAGTGCCCTGGAGCTGACAGGCACAACGTGCAGGCTTCTTTCCAAAGGGCGAGTTGGGCCCCACAGCATCTTGCTTCCAGCTCTTTGGGAAGCTAAGAAACAACTCGCTCTGCACAGTGCTCTTGCAGCCTACAGGGAACATCTCTTCCAAAGGCCTGTGAAACGCAGTTTCTTTGCAGGCCTGATCTGGCTGAAGTAGATCTTCTGCTCTGGGTCTGCTACATTGACCTAGAGCTGAAAGACACAACGTGCAGGATTCTTTCCAAAGGGCGAGTTGGGCCCCAAAGCATCTTGCCTCCAGCTCTTTGGGAAGCTAAGAAACAACTCGCTGTGCACAGTGCTCTTACAGCCTACCGGGAGCATCTCTTCCAAAGGCCTGTGAAACGCAGTTTCTTTGCAGGCCTGATCTGGCTGAAGTAGATCTTCAGCTCTGGGTGTTCTACATTGCCCTAGAGCTGAAAGGCACAACGTGCAGGCTTCTTTCCAAAGGGCGAGTTGGGCCCCTTAGCATCTTGCTTCCAGCTCTTTGGGAAGCTAAGAAACAACTTGCGCTGCACAGTGCTCTTACAGCCTACCGGGAACATCTCTTCCAAAGGCCTGTGAAACGCAGTTTCTTTGCAGGCCTGATCTGGCTGAAGTAGAACTTATGCTCTGGGTGTGCTACATTGCCCTAGAGCTGAAAGGCACAACGTGCAGGCTTCTTTCCAAAGGGCGAGTTCGGCCCCAAAGCATCTTGCTTCCAGCTCTTTGGGAAGCGAAGAAACAACTCGCTCTGCACAGTGCTCTTACAGCCGACCGGGAACATATCTTCCAAAGGCCTGTGAAACGCAGTTTCTTTGCAGGCCTGAGCTGGCTGAAGTAGAACTTCTGCTCTGGGTGTGCTACAGTGCCCTAGAGCTGAAAGGCACAACGTGCAGGCTTCTTTCCAAAGGGCGAGTTGGGCCCCAAAGCATCTTGCTTCCAGCTCTTTGGGAAGCTAAGAAACAACTCGCTCTGCACAGTGCTCTTACAGCCTACCGGGAACATCACTTCCAAAGGCCTGTGAAACGCAATTTCTTTGCAGGCCTGATCTGGCTGAAGTAGAACTTCTGCTCTGGGTGTGCTACAGTGCCCTAGAGCTGAAAGGCACAACGTGCAGGCTTCTTTCCAAAGGGCGAGTTGGGCCCCAAAGCATCTTGCTTCCAGCTCTTTGGGAAGCTAAGAAACAACTCGCTCTGCACAGTGCTCTTACAGCCTACCGGGAACATGTCTTACAAAGGCCTGTGAAACGCAGTTTCTTTGCAGGCCTTATGTGGCGGAAGTAGAACTTCGGCTCTGGGTGTGCTACATTGCCATAGATCTCAAAGGCACAACGTGCAGGCTTCTTTCCAAAGGGCGAGTTGGGCCCCAAAACATCTTGCTTCCAGCTCTTTGGGAAGCTAAGAAACAACTCGCTCTGCACAGTGCTCCTACAGCCTACCGGGAACATCTCTTCCAAAGGCCTGTGAAACGCAGTTTCTTTGCAGGCCTGATCTGGCTGTAGTAGAACTTGTGCTCTGAGTGTGCTACATTGCCCTGGAGCTGAAAGGCACAACGTGCAGGCTTCTTTCCAAAGGGCGAGTTGGGGCCGCCGTGCATCTTGCTTCCAGCTCTTTCGGAAGCTAAGAAACAACTCGCTCTGCACAGTGCTCTTTCAGCCTACCGGGAACATCTCTTACAAAGGCCTGTGAAACGCAGTTTCCTTGCAGGCCTGATCTGGCTGAAGTACAACTTCTGCTCTGAGTGTGCTACAGTGCCCTGGAGCTGACAGGCACAACGTGCAGGCTTCTTTCCCAAGGGCGAGTTGGGCCCCACAGCATCTTGCTTCCAGCTCTTTGGGAAGCTAAGAAACAACTCGCTCTGCACAGTGCTCTTGCAGCCTACAGGGAACATCTCTTCCAAAGGCCTGTGAAACGCAGTTTCTTTGCAGGCCTGATCTGGCTGAAGTAGATCTTCTGCTCTGGGTCTGCTACATTGCCCTAGAGCTGAAAGACACAACGTGCAGGCTTCTTTCCAAAGGGCGAGTTGGGCCCCAAAGCATCTTGCTTCCAGCTCTTTGGGAAGCTAAGAAACAACTCGCTGTGCACAGTGCTCTTACAGCCTACCGGGAACATCTCTTACAAAGGCCTGTGAAACGCAGTTTCTTTGCAGGCCTGACCTGGCTGAAGTAGAACTTATGCTCTGGGTGTGCTACATTGCCCTAGAGCTGAAAGGCACAACGTGCAGGCTTCTTTCCAAAGGGCGAGTTCGGCCCCAAAGCATCTTGCTTCCAGCTCTTTGGGAAGCGAAGAAACAACCCGCTCTGCACAGTGCTCTTACAGCCGACCGGGAACATATCTTCCAAAGGCCTGTGAAACGCAGTTTCTTTGCAGGCCTGAGCTGGCTGAAGTAGAACTTCTGCTCTGGGTGTTCTACTTTGCCCTAGAGCTGAAAGGCACAACGTGCAGGCTTCTTTCCAAAGGGCGAGTTGGGCCCCAAAGCATCTTGCTTCCAGCTCTTTGGGAAGCTAAGAAACAACTCGCTCTGCACAGTGCTCTTACAGCCTACCGGGAACATCACTTCCAAAGGCCTGTGAAACGCAATTTCTTTGCAGGCCTGATCTGGCTGAAGTAGAACTTCTGCTCTGGGTGTGCTACAGTGCCCTAGAGCTGAAAGGCACAACGTGCAGGCTTCTTTCCAAAGGGCGAGTTGGGCCCCAAAGCATCTTGCTTCCAGCTCTTTGGGAAGCTAAGAAACAACTCGCTCTGCACAGTGCTCTTACAGCCTACCGGGAACATGTCTTACAAAGGCCTGTGAAACGCAGTTTCTTTGCAGGCCTTATGTGGCGGAAGTAGAACTTCGGGTCTGGGTGTGCTACATTGCCATAGATCTCAAAGGCACAACGTGCAGGCTTCTTTCCAAAGGGCGAGTTGGGCCCCAAAGCATCTTGCTTCCAGCTCTTTGGGAAGCTAAGAAACAACTCGCTCTGCACAGTGCTCTTACAGCCTAGTGGGAACATCTCTTCCAAAGGACTGTGAAACGCAGTTTCTTTGCAGGCCTGATCTGGCTGAAGTAGAACGTGTGCTCTGGGTGTGCTACATTGCCCTAGAGCTGAAAGGCACAACATGCAGGCTTCTTTCCAAAGGGCGAGTTGGGCCCCAAAGCATCTTGCTTCCAGCTCTTTGGGAAGCTAAGAAACAACTCGCTCTGCACAGTGCTCTTGCAGCCACCGGGAACATCTCTTCCAAAGGCCTGTGAAACGCAGTTTCTTTGCAGGCCTGATCTGGCTGAAGTACAACTCCTGCTTTGGTGTGCTACAGTGCCTTAGAGCTGAAGGGCACAACGTGCAGGCTTCTTTCCAAAGGGCGAGTTGCGCACCAAAGCATCTTGCTTCCAGCTCTTTGGGAAGCTAAGAAAGAACTCGCTCTGAACAGTGCTCTTACAGCCGACCGGGAACATCTCTTACAAAGGCCTGTGAAACGCAGTTTCTTTGCAGGCCTGATCTGGCTAAAGTACAACTTCTGCTCTGGGTGTGCTACAGTGCCCTGGAGGTGACAGGCACAACGTGCAGGCTTCTTACCAAAGGGGGAGTTGGGCCCCAAAGCATCTTGCTTCCAGCTCTTTGGGAAGCTAAGAAAGAACTCTCTCTACACAGTGCCCTTACAGCCTACCGGGAACATCTCTTCCAAAGGCCTGTGAAATGCAGTTTCTTTGCAGGCCAAATCTGGCTGAAGTAGAACTTCAGCTCTGGGTGTGCTACATTGCCCTAGAGCTGAAAGGCACAACGTGCAGGCTTCTTTCCAAAGGGCGAGTTGGGCCCCAAAGCATCTTGCTTCCAGCTCTTTGGGAAGCTAAGAAACAACTCGCTCTGCACAGTGCTCCTACAGCCTACCGGGAACATCTCTTCCAAAGGCCTGTGAAACGCAGTTTCTTTGCAGGCCTGATCTGGCTGAAGTAGAACTTGTGCTCTGAGTGTGCTACATTGCCCTCGAGCTGAAAGGCACAACGTGCAGGCTTCTTTCCAAAGGGCGAGTTGGGGCCGCAAAGCATCTTGCTTCCAGCTCTTTCAGAAGCTAAGAAACAACTCGCTCTGCACAGTGCTCTTTCAGCCTACCGGGAACATCTCTTCCAAAGGCCTGTGAAACGCAGTTTCTTTGCAGGCCTGATCTGGCTGAAGTAGAACTTCTGCTCTGGGTTTACTACAGTGTGCTAGAGCTGAAAGGCACAACGTGCAGGCTTCTTTCCAAAGGGCGAGTTGGGCCCCAAGCATCTTGCTTCCAGCTCTTTGGGAAGCTAAGAAACAACTCGCTCTGCACAGTGCTCTTACAGCCTACCGGGAACATCTCTTACAAAGGCCTGTGAAACGCAGTTTCCTTGCAGGCCTGACCTGGCTGAAGTACAACTTCTGCTCTGAGTGTGCTACAGTGCCCTGGAGCTGACAGGCACAACGTGCAGGCTTCTTTCCAAAGGGCGAGTTGGGCCCCACAGCATCTTGCTTCCAGCTCTTTGGGAAGCTAAGAAACAACTCGCTCTGCACAGTGCTCTTGCAGCCTACAGGGAACATCTCTTACAAAGGCCTGTGAAACACAGTTTCTTTGCAGGCCTGATCTGGCTGAAGTAGATCTTCTGCTCTGGGTGTGCTACAGTGCCCTAGAGCTTAAAAGCACAACGTGCAGGCTTCTTTCCAAAGGGCGAGTTGGGCCCCAAAGCATCTTGCTTCCAGCTCTTTGGGAAGCTAAGAAACAACTCGCTGTGCACAGTGCTCTTACAGCCTACCGGGAACATCTCTTACAAAGGCCTGTGAAACGCAGTTTCTTTGCAGGCCTGACCTGGCTGAAGTAGAACTTCTGCTTTGGGTGTGCTACATTGCCCTAGAGCTGACAGGCTCAACGTGCAGGCTTCTTTCCAAAGGGCGAGTTGGGCCCCAAAGCATCTTGCTTCCAGCTCTTTGGGAAGCTAAGAAACAACTCGCTCTGCACAGTGCTCTTACAGCCTACCGGGAACATCTCTTACAAAGGCCTGTGAAACGCAGTTTCTTTGCAGGCCTGATCTGGCTGAACTAGAACTTCAGCTCTGGGTGTGCTACATTGCCCTAGAGCTGAAAGGCACAACGTGCAGGCTTCTTTCCAAAGGGCGAGTTGGGCCCCAAAGCATCTTGCTTCCAGCTCTTTGGGAAGCGAAGAAACAACTCGCTCTGCACAGTGCTCTTACAGCCTACCGGGAACATCTCTTCCAAAGGCCTGTGAAAAGCAGTTTCTTTGCAGGCCTGATCTGGAGGAAGTACAACTTCTGCTCTGGGTGTGCTACATTGCCCTAGAGCTGAAAGGCACAACGTGCAGGCTTCTTTCCAAAGGGCGAGTTGGGCCCCAAAGCATCTTGCATCCAGCTCTTTGGGAAGCTAACAAAAAACTCGCTCTTCACAGTGCTCTTACAGCCTACCGGGAACATCTCTTACAAAGGCCTGTGAAACGCAGTTTCTTTGCAGGCCTGACCTGGCTGAAGTAGAACTTCTGCTTTGGGTGTGCTACATTGCCCTAGAGCTGAAAGGCACAACGTGCAGGCATCTTTCCAAAGGGCGAGTTGGGCCCCAAAGCATCATGCTTCCAGCTCTTTGGTAAGCTAAGAAACAACTCGCTCTGCACAGTGCTCTTACAGCCTACCGGGAACATCTCTTCCAAAGGCCTGTGAAACGCAGTTTCCTTGCAGGCCTCATCTGGCTGAAGTAGAACTTCTGCTCTGGGTGTGCTACATTGCCCTAGAGCTGAAAGGCACAACGTGCAGGCTTCTTTCCAAAGAGCGAGTTGGGCCCCAAACATCTTGCTTCCAGCTCTGTGGGAAGTGAAGAAACAACTCGCTCTGCACAGTGCTCTTACAGCCTACCGGGAACATCTCTTCCAAAGGCCTGTTGAAAAGCAGTTTCTTTGCAGGCCTGATCTGGAGGAAGTACACCTTCTGCTCTGGGTGTGCTACATTGCCCTAGAGCTGAAAGGCACAACGTGCAGGCTTCTTTCGAAAGGGCGAGTTGGGCCCCAAAGCATCTTGCTTCCAGCTCTTTGGGAAGCTAAGAAACAACTCGCTCTGCACAGTGCTCTTGCAGCCTACAGGGAACATCTCTTCCAAAGGCCTGTGAAACGCAGTTTCTTTGCAGGCCTGATCTGGCTGAAGTAGATCTTCTGCTCTGGGTCTGCTACATTGCCCTAGAGCTGAAAGACACAACGTGCAGGATTCTTTCCAAAGGGCGAGTTGGGCCCCAAAGCATCTTGCTTCCAGCTCTTTGGGAAGCTAAGAAACAACTCGCTGTGCACAGTGCTCTTACAGCCTACCGGGAACATCTCTTACAAAGGCCTGTGAAACGCAGTTTCTTTGCAGGCCTGACCTGGCTGAAGTAGAACTTCTGCTTTGGGTGTGCTACATTGCCCTAGAGCTGAAAGGCACAACGTGCAGGCTTCTTTCCAAAGGGCGAGTTGGGCCCCAAAGCATCTTGCTTCCAGCTCTTTGGGAAGCTAAGAAACAACTCGTTCTGCACAGTGCTCTTACAGCCTACCGGGAGCATCTCTTCCAAAGGCCTGTGAAACGCAGTTTCTTTGCAGGCCTGATCTGGCTGAAGTAGATCTTCAGCTCTGGGTGTTCTACATTGCCCTAGAGCTGAAAGGCACAACGTGCAGGCTTCTTTCCAAAGGGCGAGTTGGGCCCCACAGCATCTTGCTTCCAGCTCTTTGGGAAGCTAAGAAACAACTTGCGCTGCACAGTGCTCTTACAGCCTACCGGGAACATCTCTTCCAAAGGCCTGTGAAACGCAGTTTCTTTGCAGGCCTGATCTGGCTGAAGTAGAACTTATGCTCTGGGTGTGCTACATTGCCCTAGAGCTGAAAGGCACAACGTGCAGGCTTCTTTCCAAAGGGCGAGTTCGGCCCCAAAGCATCTTGCTTCCAGCTCTTTGGGAAGCGAAGAAACAACTCGCTTTGCACAGTGCTCTTACAGCCGACCGGGAACATATCTTCCAAAGGCCTGTGAAACGCAGTTTCTTTGCAGGCCTGAGCTGGCTGAAGTAGAACTTCTGCTCTGGGTGTGCTACATTGCCCTAGAGCTGAAGGGCACAACGTGCAGGCTTCTTTCCAAAGGGCGATTTGGGCCCCAAAGCATCTTGCTTCCAGCTCTTTGCGAAGCTAACAAAAAATTCGCTCTGCACAGAGCTCTTACAGACTACCGGGAACATCTCTTACAAAGTCCTGTGAAATGCAGTTTCCTTGCAGGCCTGATCTGGCTGAAGTAGAGCGTCTGCTCTGGGTGTGCTACATTGCCCTAGAGCTGAAAGGCACAACGTGCAGGCTTCTTTCCAAAGGGCGAGTTGGGCGCCAAAGCATCTTGCTTCCAGCTCTTTCGGAAGCTAAGAAAGAACTCGCTGTGCACAGTGCTCTTACAGCCTACCGGGAACATCTCTTACAAAGTCCTGTGAAACGCAGTTTCTTTGCAGGCCTGATCTGGCTGAAGTAGAACGTGTGCTCGGGGTGTGCTACATTGCCCTAGAGCTGAAAGGCACAACATGCAGACTTCTTTCCAAAGGGCGAGTTGGGCCCCAAAGCATCTTGCTTCCAGCTCTTTGGGAAGCTAAGAAACAACTCGCTCTGCACAGTGCTCTTACAGCCTACCGGGAACATGTCTTCCAAAGGCCTGTGAAACGCAGTTTCTTTGCAGGCCTGGTATGGCTGAAGTAGAAATTCTGCCCTGGGTGTGCTACATTGCCCTAGAGCTGAAAGGCACAACGTGCAGGCTTCTTTCCAAAGGGCCAGTTGGGCAACTCAGCATCTTGCTTCCAGCTCTTTGGAAAGCTAAGAAACAACTCGCTCTGCACAGTGCTCTTAAAGCCTACCGGGAACATCTCTTCCAAAGGCCTGTGAAACGCAGTTTCTTTGCAGGCCTGATCTGGCTGCAGTAGAACTTCTGCTCTGGGTGTGCTCCATTGCCCTAGAGCTGAAAGGCACAACGTGCAGACTTCTTTACAAAGGGCGAGTTGGGCCCCAAAGCATCTTGCTTCCAGCTCTTTGGGAAGCTAAGAAACAACTCGCTCTGCACAGTGCTCTTGCAGCCACCGGGAACATCTCTTCCAAAGGCCTGTGAAACGCAGTTTCTTTGCAGGCCTGATCTGGCTGAAGTACAACTCCTGCTTTGGTGTGCTACAGTGCCTTAGAGCTGAAGGGCACAACGTGCAGGCTTCTTTCCAAAGGGCGAGTTGCGCACCAAAGCATCTTGCTTCCAGCTCTTTTTGAAGCTAAGAAAGAACTCGCTCTGAACAGTGCTCTTACAGCCTACCGGGAACATCTCTTACAAAGGCCTGTGAAACGCAGTTTCTTTGCAGGCCTGATCTGGCTAAAGTACAACTTCTGCTCTGGGTGTGCTACAGTGCCCTGGAGGTGACAGGCACAACGTGCAGGCTTCTTACCAAAGGGGGAGTTGGGCCCCAAAGCATCTTGCTTCCAGCTCTTTGGGAAGCTAAGAAAGAACTCGCTCTACACAGTGCCCTTACAGCCTACCGGGAACATCTCTTCCAAAGGCCTGTGAAATGCACTTTCTTTGCAGGCCAAATCTGGCTGAAGTAGAACTTCAGCTCTGGGTGTGCTACATTGCCCTAGAGCTGAAAGGCACAACGTGCAGGCTTCTTTCCAAAGGGCGAGTTGGGCCCCAAAGCATCTTGCTTCCAGCTCTTTGGGAAGCTAAGAAACAACTCGCTCTGCACAGTGCTCCTACAGCCTACCGGGAACATCTCTTCCAAAGGCCTGTGAAACGCAGTTTCTTTGCAGGCCTGATCTGGCTGAAGTAGAACTTGTGCTCTGAGTGTGCTACATTGCCCTGGAGCTGAAAGGCACAACGTGCAGGCTTCTTTCCAAAGGGCGAGTTGGGGCCGCAAAGCATCTTGCTTCCAGCTCTTTCGGAAGCTATGAAACAACTCGCTCTGCACAGTGCTCTTTCAGCCTACCGGGAACATCTCTTCCAAAGGCCTGTGAAACGCAGTTTCTTTGCAGGCCTGATCTGGCTGAAGTAGAACTTCTGCTCTGGGTTTGCTACAGTGTGCTAGAGCTGAAAGGCACAACGTGCAGGCTTCTTTCCAAAGGGCGAGTTGGGCCCCAAGCATCTTGCTTCCAGCTCTTTGGGAAGCTAAGAAACAACTCGCTGTGCACAGTGCTCTTACAGCCTACCGGGAACATCTCTTACAAAGGCCTGTGAAACGCAGTTTCTTTGCAGGCCTGACCTGGCTGAAGTAGAACTTCTGCTTTGGGTGTGCTACATTGCCCTAGAGCTGACAGGCTCAACGTGCAGGCTTCTTTCCAAAGGGCGAGTTGTTGCCCCAAATCATCTTGCTTCCAGCTCTTTGGGAAGCTAAGAAACAACTCGCTCTGCACAGTGCTCTTACAGCCTACCGGGAACATCTCTTACAAAGGCCTGTGAAACGCAGTTTCTTTGCAGGCCTGATCTGGCTGAACTAGAACTTCAGCTCTGGGTGTGCTACATTGCCCTAGAGCTGAAAGGCACAACGTGCAGGCTTCTTTCCAAAGGGCGAGTTGGGCACCAAAGCATCTTGCTTCCAGCTCTTTGGGAAGCTAAGAAACAACTCGCTCTGCACAGTGCTCTTACACTCTACCGGGAACATCTCTTCCAAAGGCCTGTGAAACGGAGTGTCTTTGCAGGCCTGATCTGGCTGAAGTAGAGCTTCTGCTCTGGGTGTGCTACATTGCCCTAAGCTGAAAGGCACAATGTGCACTCTTCTTTCCAAAGGGCGAGTAGGGCCTCAAAGCATCTTGCTTCCAGCTCTTTGGGAAGCTAAGAAACAACTCGCTCTGCAGAGTGCTCTTACAGCCTACCGGGAACATCTCTTCCAAAGGCCTGTGAAACGAAGTTTCTTTGCAGGCCTGACCTGGCTGAAGTAGAACTTCTACTCTGGGTGTGCTACATTGGCCTAGAGCTGAAAGGCACAACGTGCAGGCATCTTTCCAAAGAGCGAGTTGGGCCCCAAATCATCTTGCTTCCAGCTCTTTGGGAAGCTAAGAAACAACTCGCTCTGCACACTGCTCCTACAGCCTACCGGGAACATCTCCTCCAAAGGCCTGTGACACGCAGTTTCTTGGCAGGCCTGATCTGGCTGAAGTAGAACTTGTGCTCTGAGTGTGCTACATTGCCCTGGAGCTGAAAGGCACAACGTGCAGGCTTCTTTGCAAAGTGCGAGTTGGGGCCGCAAAGCATCTTGCTTCCAGCTCTTTGGGAAGCTAAGAAACAACTCGCTCTGCACAGTGAACTTACAGCCTACCGGGAACATCTCTTCCAAAGGCCTGTGAAACGCACTTTCTTTGCAGGCCTGATCAGGCTGCAGTAGAACTTCTGCTCTGGGTGTGCTCCATTGCCCTAGAGCTGAAAGGCACAACGTGCAGACTTCTTTACAAAGGGCGAGTTGGGCCCCAAAGCATCTTGCTTCCAGCTCTTTGGGAAGCTAACAAAAAACTCGCTCTGCACAGTGCTCTTACAGCCTAGTGGGAACATCTCTTACAAAGTCCTGTGAAACCCAGTTTCTTTGCAGGCCTGATCTGGCTGAAGTAGAACGTGTGCTCTGGGTGTGCTACATTGCCCTAGAGCTGAAAGGCACAACATGCAGGCTTCTTTCCAAAGGGCGAGTTGGGCCCCAAAGCATCTTGCTTCCAGCTCTTTGGGAAGCTAAGAAACAACTCGCTCTGCACAGTGCTCTTGCAGCCACCGGGAACATCTCTTCCAAAGGCCTGTGAAACGCAGTTTCTTTGCAGGCCTGATCTGGCTGAAGTACAACTCCTGCTTTGGGTGTGCTACAGTGCCTTAGAGCTGAAGGGCACAACGTGCAGGCTTCTTTCCAAAGCGCGAGTTGCGCACCAAAGCATCTTGCTTCCAGCTCTTTGGGAAGCTAAGAAAGAACTCGCTCTGCACAGTGCTCTTACAGCCTACCGGGAACATCTCTTACAAAGGCCTGTGAAACGCAGTTTCTTTGTAGGCCTGATCTGGCTGAAGTACAACTTCTACTTTGGGTGTGCTACAGTGCCATGGAGCTGACAGGCACAACGTGCAGGCTTCTTTCCAAAGGGCGAGTTGGGCCCCACAGCATCTTGCTTCCAGCTCTTTGGGAAGCTAAGAAACACCTCGCTCAGAACATTGCTCTTACAGCCTACCGGGAACATCTCTTCCAAAGGCCTGTGAAACGCAGTTTCTTTGCAGGCCTGATCAGGCTGAAGTAGGACTTCTGATCTGGGTGTGCTCCATTGCACTAGAGCTGAAAGGCACAACGTGCAGGCTTCTTTCCAAAGGGCGAGTGGGCCCCAAAGCATCTTGCTTCCAGCTCTTTGGGAAGCTAAGAAACAACTCGATCTGCACAGTGCTCTTACAGCCTACCGGGAACATGTCTTCCAAAGGCCTGTGAAAAGCAGTTTCTTTGCAGGCGTGATATGGCTGAAGTAGAACTTCTGCCCTGGGTGTGCTACATTGCCCTAGAGCTGAAAGGCACAACGTGCAGGCTTCTTTCCAAAGGGCGAGTTGGGCCCCTCAGCATCTTGCTTCCAGCTCTTTGGGAAGCTTAGAAATAACTCGCTCTGCACAGTGCTCTTGCACCCTACCGGGAACATGTCTTCCAAATGCCTGTGAAACGCAGTTTCTTTGCAGGCCTGATCTGGCTGAAGTACAACTTCTGCTCTGGGTGTGCTACAATGCGCTAGAGCTGAAAGGCACAACGTGCAGGCTTCTTTCCAAAGGGCGAGTTGGGCCCCAAAGCATCTTGCTTCCAGCTCTTTGGGAAGCTAAGAAACAACTCGCTCTGCACAGTCTCTTACAGCCTACCGGGAACATCTCTTCCAAAGGCCTGTGAAACCCAGTTTCTTTGCAGGCCAAATCTGGCTGAACTAGAACTTCAGCTCTGGGTGTGCTACATTGCCCTAGAGCTGAAAGGCACAACGTGCAGGCTTCTTTCCAAAGGGCGAGTTGGGCCCCTCAGCATCTTGCTTCCAGCTCTTTGGGAAGCTAAGAAACAACTCGCTCTGCACAGTGCTCTTACAGCCTACTGGCAAAATCTCTTCCAAAGGCCTGTGAAACACAGTTTCTTTGCAGGCCTGATCTGGATGAAGTACAACTTCTGCTCTGGGTGTGCTACATTGCCCTAGAGCTGAAAGGCACAACGTGCAGGCTTCTTTCCAAAGGGCGAGTTGGGCCCCAAAGCATCTTGCTTCCAGCTCTTTGGGAAGCTAAGAAACAACTCGCTCTGCACAGTGCTCTTACAGCCTACCGGGAACATGTCTTACAAAGGCCTGTGAAACGCAGCTTCTTTGCAGGCCTTATGTGGCAGAAGTAGAATTTCTGCTCTGGTTGTGCTACATTGCCATAGAGCTGAAAGGCACAACGTGCAGGCTCCTTTCCAAAGGGCGAGTTGGGCCCCAAAGCATCTTGCTTCCAGCACATTGGGAAGCTAAGAAACAACTCGCTCTGCACAGTGCTCTTACAGCCTACCGGGAACATCTCTTCCAAAGGCCTGTGAAACGCAGTTTCTTTGCAGGCCTGATCTGGCTGAAGTAGAACTTCTGCTCTGGGTGTGCCACATTGCCCTGGAGCTGAAAGGCACAACGTGCAGGCTTCTTTCCAAAGGGCGAGTTGGGCCCCAAAGCATCTTGCTTCCAGCTCTGTCGGAAGCTAAGAAACAACTCGCTCTGCACAGTGCTCTTACAGCCTACCGAGAACATCTCTTCCAAAGGACTGTGACATGCAGTTTCTTTGCAGGCCTGATCTGGCTGAAGTAGAACTTCTGCTCTGGGTGTGCTACAGTGCGCTAGAGCTAAAAGGCACAACATGCAAGCTTCCATCCAAAGGGCGAGTTGGTCCCCAAAGCATCTTGCTTCCAGCTCTTTGGGAAGCTAAGAAACAACTCGCTCTGCACAGTGCTCTTACACTCTACCGGGAACATCTCTTCCAAAGGCCTGTGAAACGGAGTGTCTTTGCAGGCCTGATCTGGCTGAAGTAGAGCTTCTGCTCTGGGTGTGCTACATTGCCCTAAGCTGAAAGGCACAATGTGCACTCTTCTTTCCAAAGGGCGAGTTGGGCCTCACAGCATCTTGCTTCCAGCTCTTTGGGAAGCTAAGAAACAACTCGCTCTGCACAGTGCTCTTACACTCTACCGGGAACATCTCTTCCAAAGGCCTGTGACACGCAGTTTCTTGGCAGGCCTGATCTGGCTGAAGTAGAACTTGTGCTCTGAGTGTGCTACATTGCCCTGGAGCTGAAAGGCACAACGTGCAGGCTTCTTTGCAAAGTGCGAGTTGGGGCCGCAAAGCATCTTGCTTCCAGCTCTTTGGGAAGCTAAGAAACAACTCGCTCTGCACAGTGCTCTTACAGCCTACCGGGAACATCTCTTCCAAAGGCCTGTGAAACGCACTTTCTTTGCAGGCCTGATCTGGCTGAAGTAGAACTTCTGCTCTGGGTGTGCTACAGTGCCCTAGTGCTGAAAGGCACAACGTGCAGGCTTCTTTCCAAAGGGCGAGTTGGGCCCCAAAGCATCTTGCTTCCAGCTCTTTGGGAAGCTAAGAAACAACTCGCTCTGCACAGTGCTCTTACAGCCTACCGGGAACATCTCTTCCAAAGGCCTGTGAAACGCAGTTTCTTTGCAGGCCTGATCTGGCTGAAGTAGAACTTCTGCTCAGGGTGTGCTACATTGCCCTGGAGCTGAAAGCTACAACGTGCTGGCTTCTTTACAAAGGGCGAGTTGGGCCCCACAGCATCTTGCTTCCAGCTCTTTGGGAAGCTAAGAAACAACTCGCTCTGCACAGTGCTCTTACGGCCTACCGGGAACATCTATTCCAAAGGCCTGTGAAACGCAGTTTCTTTGCAGGCCTTATGTGGCGGAAGTAGATCTTCTGCTCTGGGTGTGCTACATTGCCCTAGAGCTGAAAGGCACAACGTGCAGGCTTCTTTCCAAAGGGCAAGTTGGGCCCCAAAGCATCTTGCTTCCAGCTCTTTGGGAAGCTAAGAAACAACTCGCTCTGAACAGTGCTCTTACAGCCTACCGGGAACATGTCTTCCAAAGGCCTGTGAAACGCAGTTTCTTTGCAGGCCAAATCTGGCTGAAGTAGAACTTCAGCTCTGGCTGTGCTACATTGCCCTAGAGCTGAAAGGCACAACGTGCAGGCTTCTTTCCCAAGGGCGAGTTGGGCCCCAAAGCATCTTGCTTCCAGCTCTTTGGGAAGCGAAGAAACAACTCGCTCTGCACAGTGCTCTTGCAGCGCACCGGGAACATCTCTTACAAAGTCCTGTGAAACGCAGTTTCTTTGCAGGCCTGATCTGGCTGAAGTACAACTTCTGCTCTGGGTGTGCTACAGTGCCCTAGAGCTGAAAGGCACAACGTGCAGGCTTCTTACCAAAGGGCGAGTTGGGCCCCAAAGCATCTTGCTTCCAGCTCTTTGGGAAGCTAAGAAACAACTCGCTCTCAACAGTGCTCTTACAGCCTACCGGGAACATCTCTTCCAAAGGCCTGTGAAACGCAGTTTCTTTGCAGGCCAAATCTGGCTGAAGTAGAACTTCAGCTCTGGGTGTGCTACATTGCCCTAGAGCTGAAAGGCACAACGTGCAGGCTTCTTTCCAAAGGGCGAGTTGGGCCCCAAAGCATCTTGCTTCCAGCTCTTTGGGAAGCGAAGAAACAACTCGCTCTGCACAGTGCTCTTACAGCCTACCAGGAACATCATTTCCAAAGGCCTGTCAAACGCAGTTTCTTTGCAGGCCTGATCTGGATGAAGTACAACTTCTGCTCTGGGTGTGCTACATTGCCCTAGAGCTGAAAGGCACAACGTGCAGGCTTCTTTCCAAAGGGCGAGTTGGGTCCCAAAGCATCTTGCTTCCAGCTCTTTGGGAAGCTATGAAACAACTCGCTCTGCACAGTGCTTTTACAGCCTACCGGGAACATCTCTTACAAAGTCCTGTGAAACACAGTTTCTTTGCAGGCCTGATCTGGCTGAAGTAGAACTTCTGCTCTGGGTGTGCTACATTGCCCTGGAGCTGAAAGGCACAACGTGCTGGCTTCTTTCCAAAGGGCGAGTTGGGCCCCACAGCATCTTGCTTCCAGCTCTTTGGGAAGCTAAGAAACAACTCGCTCTGCACAGTGCTCTTGCAGCCTACCGGGAACAACTCTTACAAAGGCCTGTGAAACGCAGTTTCTTTGCAGGCCTGATCTGGCTGAAGTAGAACTTCTGCTCAGGGTGTGCTACATTGCCCTGGAGCTGAAAGGCACAACGTGCTGGCTTCTTTACAAAGGGCGAGTTGGGCCCCACAGCATCTTGCTTCCAGCTCTTTGGGAAGCTAAGAGACAACACGCTCTGCACAGTGCTCTTGCAGCCTACCGGGAACATCTATTCCAAAGGCCTGTGAAACGCAGTTTCTTTGCAGGCCTCATCTGGCTGAAGTACAACTTCTGCTCTGGGTGTGCTACAGTGCCCTAGAGCTGAAAGGCACAACGTGCAGGCTTCTTTCCAAAGGGCGAGTTGGGCCCCACAGCATCTTGCTTCCAGCTCTTTGGGAAGCTAAGAAACAACTCGCTCTGCACTGTGCTCTTGCAGGCTACAGGGAACATCTCTTAAAAGGCCTGTGAAACGCAGTTTCTTTGCAGGCCTGATCTGGCTGAAGTAGATCTTCTGCTCTGGGTGTGCTACAGTGCCCTAGAGCTGAAAGGCACAACGTGCAGGCTTCTTTCCAAAGGGCGAGTTGGGCCCCAAAGCATCTTGCTTCCAGCTCTTTGGGAAGCTAAGAAACAACTCGCTCTGAACAGTGCTCTTACAGCCTACCGGGTACATCTCTTCCAAAGGCCTGTGAAACGCAGTTTCTTTGCAGGCCAAATCTGGCTGAAGTAGAACTTCAGCTCTGGCTGTGCTACATTGCCCTAGAGCTGAAAGGCACAACGTGCAGGCTTCTTTCCCAAGGGCGAGTTGGGCCCCAAAGCATCTTGCTTCCAGCTCTTTGGGAAGCGAAGAAACAACTCGCTCTGCACAGTGCTCTTACAGCGCACCGGGAACATCTCTTACAAAGTCCTGTGAAACGCAGTTTCTTTGCAGGCCTGATCTGGCTGAAGTACAACTTCTGCTCTGGGTGTGCTACAGTGCCCTAGAGCTGAAAGGCACAACGTGCAGGCTTCATACCAAAGGGCGAGTTGGGCCCCAAAGCATCTTGCATTCCAGCTCTTTGGGAAGCTAAGAAACAACTCGCTCTCAACAGTGCTCTTACAGCCTACCGGGAACATCTCTTCCAAAGGCCTGTGAAACGCAGTTTCTTTGCAGGCCAAATCTGGCTGAAGTAGAACTTCAGCTCTGGGTGTGCTACATTGCCCTAGAGCTGAAAGGCACAACGTGCAGGCTTCTTTCCAAAGGGCGAGTTGGGCCCCAAAGCATCTTGCTACCAGCTCTTTGGGAAGCGAAGAAACAACTCGCTCTGCACAGTGCTCTTACAGCCTACCGGGAACATCTCTTCCAAAGGCCTGTGAAACGCAGTTTCTTTGCAGGCCTGATCTGGCTGAAGTAGAACTTCTGCTCTGGGTGTGCCACATTGCCCTGGAGCTGAAAGGCACAACGTGCAGGCTTCTTTCCAAAGGGCGAGTTGGGTCCCAAAGCATCTTGCTTCCAGCTCTTTGGGAAGCTATGAAACAACTCGCTCTGCACAGTGCTTTTACAGCCTACCGGGAACATCTCTTACAAAGTCCTGTGAAACACAGTTTCTTTGCAGGCCTGATCTGGCTGAAGTAGAACGTCTTCTCTGGGTGTGCTACATTGCCCTAGCGCTGAAAGGCACAACGTGCAGGCTTCTTTCCAAAGGGCGAGTTGGGACCCAAAGCATCTTGCTTCCAGCTCTTTGGGAAGCTAAGAGGCAACTCGCTCTGCACAGTGCTCTTACAGCCTACCGAGAACATCTCTTCCAAAGGCCTGTGAAACGCAGTTTCTTCGCAGGCCTGATCTGGCTGAAGTAGAACTTCTGCTCTGGGTGTGCTACAGTGCGCTAGAGCTAAAAGGCACAACATGCAAGCTTCCATCCAAAGGGCGAGTTGGTCCCCAAAGCATCTTGCTTCCAGCTCTTTGGGAAGCTAAGAAACAACTCGCTCTGCACAGTGCTCTTGCAGCGCACCGGGAACATCTCTTACAAAGTCCTGTGAAACGCAGTTTCTTTGCAGGCCTGATCTGGCTGAAGTACAACTTCTGCTCTGGGTGTGCTACAGTGCCCTAGAGCTGAAAGGCACAACGTGCAGGCTTCATACCAAAGGGCGAGTTGGGCCCCAAAGCATCTTGCTTCCAGCTCTTTGGGAAGCTAAGAAACAACTCGCTCTCAACAGTGCTCTTACAGCCTACCGGGAACATCTCTTCCAAAGGCCTGTGAAACGCAGTTTCTTTGCAGGCCAAATCTGGCTGAAGTAGAACTTCAGCTCTGGGTGTGCTACATTGCCCTAGAGCTGAAAGGCACAACGTGCAGGCTTCTTTCCAAAGGGCGAGTTGGGCCCCAAAGCATCTTGCTTCCAGCTCTTTGGGAAGCGAAGAAACAACTCGCTCTGCACAGTGCTCTTACAGCCTACCGGGAACATCACTTCCAAAGGCCTGTCAAACGCAGTTTCTTTGCAGGCCTGATCTGGATGAAGTACAACTTCTGCTCTGGGTGTGCTACATTGCCCTAGAGCTGAAAGGCACAACGTGCAGGCTTCTTTCCAAAGGGCGAGTTGGGTCCCAAAGCATCTTGCTTCCAGCTCTTTGGGAAGCTATGAAACAACTCGCTCTGCACAGTACTTTTACAGCCTACCGGGAACATCTCTTACAAAGTCCTGTGAAACACAGTTTCTTTGCAGGCCTGATCTGGCTGAAGTAGAACGTCTTCTCTGGGTGTGCTACATTGCCCTAGCGCTGAAAGGCACAACGTGCAGGCTTCTTTCCAAAGGGCGAGTTGGGACCCAAAGCATCTTGCTTCCAGCTCTTTGGGAAGCTAAGAGGCAACTCGCTCTGCACAGTGCTCTTACAGCCTACCGAGAACATCTCTTCCAAAGGCCTGTGAAACGCAGTTTCTTCGCAGGCCTGATCTGGCTGAAGTAGAACTTCTGCTCTGGGTGTGCTACATTGCCCTGGAGCTGAAAGGCACAACGTGCTGGCTTCTTTCCAAAGGGCGAGTTGGGCCCCACAGCATCTTGCTTCCAGCTCTTTCGAAGCTAAGAAACAACTCGCTCTGCACAGTGCTCTTGCAGCCTACCGGGAACAACACTTACAAAGGCCTGTGAAACGCAGTTTCTTTGCAGGCCTGATCTGGCTGAAGTAGAACTTCTGCTCTGGGTGTGCTACAGTGCCCTAGAGCTGAAAGGCACAACGTGCAGGCTCCTTTCCAAAGGGCGAGTTGGGCCCCAAAGCATCTTGCTTCCAGCTCTTTGGGAAGCTAAGAGACAACACGCTCTGCACAGTTCTCTTACATCCTACCGGGAACATCTCTTCCAAAGGCCTGTGAAACGCAGTTTCTTTGCAGGCCTGACCTGGCTGAAGTAGAACTTCTGCTCTGGGTGTGCTCCACTGCCCTAGAGCTGAAAGGCACAACGTGCAGGCTTCTTTCCAAAGGGCGAGTTGGGCCCCAAAGCATCTTGCTTCCAGCTCTTTGGGAAGCTAAGAAACAACTCGCTCTGCACAGTGCTCTTGCAGCCTACCGGGAACAACTCTTACAAAGGCCTGTGAAACGCAGTTTCTTTGCAGGCCTGATCTGGCTGAAGTAGAACTTCTGCTCAGGGTGTGCTACATTGCCCTGGAGCTGAAAGGCACAACGTGCTGGCTTCTTTACAAAGGGCGAGTTGGGCCCCACAGCATCTTGCTTCCAGCTCTTTGGGAAGCGAAGAGACAACACGCTCTGCACAGTGCTCTTGCAGCCTACCGGGAACATCTATTCCAAAGGCCTGTGAAACGCAGTTTCTTTGCAGGCCTCATCTGGCTGAAGTACAACTTCTGCTCTGGGTGTGCTACAGTGCCCTAGAGCTGAAAGGCACAACGTGCAGGCTTCTTTCCAAAGGGCGAGTTGGGCCCCAAAGCATCTTGCTTCCAGCTCTTTGGGAAGCTAAGAAACTGCTCGCTCTGCACAGTGCTCTTACAGCCTACCGGGAACATCTCTTCCAAAGGCCTGTGAAACGCAGTTTCTTTGCAGGCCTGATCTGGCTGAAATAAAAATTCTGCTCTGAGTGTGCTACAGTGCCCTGGAGCTGACAGGCACAACGTGCAGGCTTCTTTCCAAAGGGCGAGTTGGGCCCCACAGCATCTTGCTTCCAGCTCTTTGGGAAGCTAAGAAACAACTCGCTCTGCACTGTGCTCTTACAGCCTACAGGGAACATCTCTTAAAAGGCCTGTGAAACGCAGTTTCTTTGCAGGCCAAATCTGGCTGAAGTAGAAATTCAGCTCTGGCTGTGCTACATTGCCCTAGAGCTGAAAGGCACAACGTGCAGGCTTCTTTCCCAAGGGCGAGTTGGGCCCCAAAGCATCTTGCTTCCAGCTCTTTGGGAAGCGAAGAAACAACTCGCTCTGCACAGTGCTCTTGCAGCGCACCGGGAACATCTCTTACAAAGTCCTGTGAAACGCAGTTTCTTTGCAGGCCTGATCTGGCTGAAGTACAACTTCTGCTCTGGGTGTGCTACAGTGCCCTAGAGCTGAAAGGCACAACGTGCAGGCTTCATACCAAAGGGCGAGTTGGGCCCCAAAGCATCTTGCTTCCAGCTCTTTGGGAAGCTAAGAAACAACTCGCTCTCAACAGTGCTCTTACAGCCTACCGGGAACATCTCTTCCAAAGGCCTGTGAAACGCAGTTTCTTTGCAGGCCAAATCTGGCTGAAGTAGAACTTCAGCTCTGGGTGTGCTACATTGCCCTAGAGCTGAAAGGCACAACGTGCAGGCTTCTTTCCAAAGGGCGAGTTGGGCCCCAAAGCATCTTGCTTCCAGCTCTTTGGGAAGCGAAGAAACAACTCGCTCTGCACAGTGCTCTTACAGCCTACCGGGAACATCACTTCCAAAGGCCTGTCAAACGCAGTTTCTTTGCAGGCCTGATCTGGATGAAGTACAACTTCTGCTCTGGGTGTGCTACATTGCCCTAGAGCTGAAAGGCACAACGTGCAGGCTTCTTTCCAAAGGGCGAGTTGGGTCCCAAAGCATCTTGCTTCCAGCTCTTTGGGAAGCTATGAAACAACTCGCTCTGCACAGTACTTTTACAGCCTACCGGGAACATCTCTTACAAAGTCCTGTGAAACACAGTTTCTTTGCAGGCCTGATCTGGCTGAAGTAGAACGTCTTCTCTGGGTGTGCTACATTGCCCTAGCGCTGAAAGGCACAACGTGCAGGCTTCTTTCCAAAGGGCGAGTTGGGACCCAAAGCATCTTGCTTCCAGCTCTTTGGGAAGCTAAGAGGCAACTCGCTCTGCACAGTGCTCTTACAGCCTACCGAGAACATCTCTTCCAAAGGCCTGTGAAACGCAGTTTCTTCGCAGGCCTGATCTGGCTGAAGTAGAACTTCTGCTCTGGGTGTGCTACATTGCCCTGGAGCTGAAAGGCACAACGTGCTGGCTTCTTTCCAAAGGGCGAGTTGGGCCCCACAGCATCTTGCTTCCAGCTCTTTCGAAGCTAAGAAACAACTCGCTCTGCACAGTGCTCTTGCAGCCTACCGGGAACAACTCTTACAAAGGCCTGTGAAACGCAGTTTCTTTGCAGGCCTGATCTGGATGAAGTACAACTTCTGCTCTGGGTGTGCTACAGTGCCCTAGAGCTGAAAGGCACAACGTGCAGGCTCCTTTCCAAAGGGCGAGTTGGGCCCCAAAGCATCTTGCTTCCAGCTCTTTGGGAAGCTAAGAGACAACACGCTCTGCACAGTTCTCTTACATCCTACCGGGAACATCTCTTCCAAAGGCCTGTGAAACGCAGTTTCTTTGCAGGCCTGACCTGGCTGAAGTAGAACTTCTGCTCTGGGTGTGCTCCACTGCCCTAGAGCTGAAAGGCACAACGTGCAGGCTTCTTTCCAAAGGGCGAGTTGGGCCCCAAAGCATCTTGCTTCCAGCTCTTTGGGAAGCTAAGAAACAACTCGCTCTGCACAGTGCTCTTGCAGCCTACCGGGAACAACTCTTACAAAGGCCTGTGAAACGCAGTTTCTTTGCAGGCCTGATCTGGCTGAAGTAGAACTTCTGCTCAGGGTGTGCTACATTGCCCTGGAGCTGAAAGGCACAACGTGCTGGCTTCTTTACAAAGGGCGAGTTGGGCCCCACAGCATCTTGCTTCCAGCTCTTTGGGAAGCGAAGAGACAACACGCTCTGCACAGTGCTCTTGCAGCCTACCGGGAACATCTATTCCAAAGGCCTGTGAAACGCAGTTTCTTTGCAGGCCTCATCTGGCTGAAGTACAACTTCTGCTCTGGGTGTGCTACAGTGCCCTAGAGCTGAAAGGCACAACGTGCAGGCTTCTTTCCAAAGGGCGAGTTGGGCCCCAAAGCATCTTGCTTCCAGCTCTTTGGGAAGCTAAGAAACTGCTCGCTCTGCACAGTGCTCTTACAGCCTACCGGGAACATCTCTTCCAAAGGCCTGTGAAACGCAGTTTCTTTGCAGGCCTGATCTGGCTGAAATAAAAATTCTGCTCTGAGTGTGCTACAGTGCCCTGGAGCTGACAGGCACAACGTGCAGGCTTCTTTCCAAAGGGCGAGTTGGGCCCCACAGCATCTTGCTTCCAGCTCTTTGGGAAGCTAAGAAACAACTCGCTCTGCACTGTGCTCTTGCAGGCTACAGGGAACATCTCTTAAAAGGCCTGTGAAACGCAGTTTCTTTGCAGGCCTGATCTGGCTGAAGTAGATCTTCTGCTCTGGGTGTGCTACAGTGCCCTAGAGCTGAAAGGCACAACGTGCAGGCTTCTTTCCAAAGGGCGAGTTGGGCCCCAAAGCATCTTGCTTACAGCTCTTTGGGAAGCTAAGAAACAACTCGCTCTGAACAGTGCTCTTACAGCCTACCGGGTACATCTCTTCCAAAGGCCTGTGAAACGCAGTTTCTTTGCAGGCCTGATCTGGCTGAAGTAGAACTTCAGCTCTGGCTGTGCTACATTGCCCTAGAGCTGAAAGGCACAACGTGCAGGCTTCTTTCCCAAGGGCGAGTTGGGCCCCAAAGCATCTTGCTTCCAGCTCTTTGGGAAGCGAAGAAACAACTCGCTCTGCACAGTGCTCTTGCAGCGCACCGGGAACATCTCTTACAAAGTCCTGTGAAACGCAGTTTCTTTGCAGGCCTGATCTGGCTGAAGTACAACTTCTGCTCTGGGTGTGCTACAGTGCCCTAGAGCTGAAAGGCACAACGTGCAGGCTTCATACCAAAGGGCGAGTTGGGCCCCAAAGCATCTTGCTTCCAGCTCTTTGGGAAGCTAAGAAACAACTCGCTCTCAACAGTGCTCTTACAGCCTACCGGGAACATCTCTTCCAAAGGCCTGTGAAACGCAGTTTCTTTGCAGGCCAAATCTGGCTGAAGTAGAACTTCAGCTCTGGGTGTGCTACATTGCCCTAGAGCTGAAAGGCACAACGTGCAGGCTTCTTTCCAAAGGGCGAGTTGGGCCCCAAAGCATCTTGCTTCCAGCTCTTTGGGAAGCGAAGAAACAACTCGCTCTGCACAGTGCTCTTACAGCCTACCGGGAACATCACTTCCAAAGGCCTGTCAAACGCAGTTTCTTTGCAGGCCTGATCTGGATGAAGTACAACTTCTGCTCTGGGTGTGCTACATTGCCCTAGAGCTGAAAGGCACAACGTGCAGGCTTCTTTCCAAAGGGCGAGTTGGGTCCCAAAGCATCTTGCTTCCAGCTCTTTGGGAAGCTATGAAACAACTCGCTCTGCACAGTACTTTTACAGCCTACCGGGAACATCTCTTACAAAGTCCTGTGAAACACAGTTTCTTTGCAGGCCTGATCTGGCTGAAGTAGAACGTCTTCTCTGGGTGTGCTACATTGCCCTAGCGCTGAAAGGCACAACGTGCAGGCTTCTTTCCAAAGGGCGAGTTGGGACCCAAAGCATCTTGCTTCCAGCTCTTTGGGAAGCTAAGAGGCAACTCGCTCTGCACAGTGCTCTTACAGCCTACCGAGAACATCTCTTCCAAAGGCCTGTGAAACGCAGTTTCTTCGCAGGCCTGATCTGGCTGAAGTAGAACTTCTGCTCTGGGTGTGCTACATTGCCCTGGAGCTGAAAGGCACAACGTGCTGGCTTCTTTCCAAAGGGCGAGTTGGGCCCCACAGCATCTTGCTTCCAGCTCTTTCGAAGCTAAGAAACAACTCGCTCTGCACAGTGCTCTTGCAGCCTACCGGGAACAACTCTTACAAAGGCCTGTGAAACGCAGTTTCTTTGCAGGCCTGATCTGGATGAAGTACAACTTCTGCTCTGGGTGTGCTACAGTGCCCTAGAGCTGAAAGGCACAACGTGCAGGCTTCTTTCCAAAGGGCGAGTTGGGCCTCAAAGCATCTTGCTTCCAGCTCTTTGGGAAGCTAAGAGACAACACGCTCTGCACAGTTCTCTTACATCCTACCGGGAACATCTCTTCCAAAGGCCTGTGAAACGCAGTTTCTTTGCAGGCCTGACCTGGCTGAAGTAGAACTTCTGCTCTGGGTGTGCTCCACTGCCCTAGAGCTGAAAGGCACAACGTGCAGGCTTCTTTCCAAAGGGCGAGTTGGGCCCCAAAGCATCTTGCTTCCAGCTCTTTGGGAAGCTAAGAAACAACTCGCTCTGCACAGTGCTCTTACAGCCTACCGGGAACATGTCTTCCAAAGGCCTGTGAAACTCACTTTCTTTGCAGGCCTGGTCTGGCTGAAGTAGAACTTCTTCCCTGCGTGTGCTACATTGACCTAGATCTGAAAGCCACAACGTGGAGGCTTCTTTCCAAAGGGCGAGTTGGGCCCCACAGCATCTTGCTTCCAGCTCTTTGGGAAGCTAAGAAACAACAAGCTCTGCACAGTGCTCTTACGGCCTACCGGGAACATCTCTTACAAAGGCCTGTGAAACGCAGTTTCTTTGCAGGCCTGATCTGGCTGAAGTAGAACTTCTGCTCTGGGTGTGCTACATTGCCCTACAGCTGAAATGCACAACGTGCTGGCTTCTTTCCAAAGGGCGAGTTGGGCCCCAAAGCATCTTGCTTCCAGCTCTTTGGTAAGCTAAGAAACAACTCGCTCTGCACAGTGCTCTTACAGCCTACCGGGAACATCTCTTCCAAAGGCCAGTGAAACGCAGTTTCTTTGCAGGCCTGATCTGGCTGAAGTAGAACTTCTGCTCTGGGTGTGCTACATTGCCCTGGAGCTGAAAGGCACAACGTGCAGGCTTCTTTCCAAAGGCCGAGTTGGGCCCCACAGCATCTTGCTTCCAGCTCTTTGGGAAGCTAAAAAACAACTCCCTCTGCACAGTGCTCTTACAGCCTACTGGGAACATCTCGTCATAAGGCCTGTGAAACGCAGTTTCTTTGCAGGCCTGATTTGGCTGAAGTAGAACTTCTGCTCCGGGTGTGCTACATTGCCCTAGAGGTGAAAGGCACAACGTTCAGGCTTCTTTCCAAAGGGTGAGTTGGGCCCCACAGCATCTTGCTTCCAGCTCTTTGGGAAGCTAAGAAACAACTCGCTCTGCACAGTGCTCTTACAGCCTACCGGGAACATCGCCTCCAAAGGCCTCTGAAACGCAGTTTCTTTGCAGGCCTGATCTGGCTGAAGTAGAACTTCTGCTCTGGGTGTGCTACACTGCCCTCGAGCTGAAAGGCACAACGTGCAGGCTTCTTTCCAAACTCCGAGTTGGGCACCAAAGCATCTTGCTTCCAGCTCTTTGCGAAGCTAAGAAACAACTCCCTCTGCACAGTGCTCTTACAGCCTACCGGGAACATCTCTTACAAAGGCCTGTGAAACTCAGTTTCTTTGCAGGCCTGGTCTGGCTGAAGTAGAACTTCTTCCCTGCGTGTGCTACTTTGACCTAGATCTGAAAGGCACAACGTGCAGGCTTCTTTCCAAAGGGTGAGTTGGGCCCCAAAGCATCTTGCTTCCAGCTCTTTGGGAAGCTAAGAAACAACAAGCTCTGCACAGTGCTCTTACAGCCTACGGGGAACCTCTCTTCCAAAGGCCTGTGAAACGCAGTTTCTTTCCAGGCCTGATCTGGCTGAAGTAGAACTTCTGCTCTGGGTGTGCTACATTGCCCTGGAGCTGAAAGGCACAACGTGCAGGCTTCTTTCCAAAGGGCGAGTTGGGCCCCAAAGCATCTTGCTTCCAGCTCTTTGGGAAGCTAAGAGACAACTCCCTCTGCACAGTGCTCTTACAGCCTACCAGGAACACGTCTTCCAAAGGCCGGTGAAACTCAGTTTCTTTGCAGGCCTGGTCTGGCTGAAGTAGAACTTCTTCCCTGGGTGTGCTACATTGCCCTGGAGCTGAAAGGCACAACGTGCAGGCTTCTTTCCAAAGGGTGAGTTGGGCCCCAAAGCACCTTGCTTCCAGCTCTTTGGGAAGCTAAGAAACAACAAGCTCTGCACAGTGCTCTTACAGCCTACCGGGAACATCTCTTCCAAAGGCCTGTGAAACGCAGTTTCTTTGCAGGCCTGTTCTGGCTGAAGTAGAACTTCTGCTCTGGGTGTGCTACATTGCCCTGGAGCTGAAAGGCACAACGTGCCGGCATCTTTCCAAAGGGCGAGTTGGGCCCCAAAGCATCTTGCTTCCAGCTCTTTGGGAAGCTAAGAAACAACTCGCTCTGCACAGTGCTCTTACAGCCTACCGGGAACATCTCTTCCAAAGGCCTGTGAAACGCAGTTTCTTTGCAGGCCTGATCTGGCTGAAGTAGAACTTCTGCTCTGGGTGTGCTACATGGCCCTAGAGGTGAAAGGCACAACGTGCAGGCTTCTTTCCAAAGAGCGAGTTGGGCGAAAAAGCATCTTGCTTCCAGCTCTTTGGGAAGCTAAGAAACAACTCGCTCTGCACAGTGCTCTTACAGCCTACCGGGAACATCTCTTACAAAGACCTGTGAAACGCAGTTTCTTTGCAGGACTGATCTGGCTGAAGTAGAACTTCTGCTCTGGGTGTGCTACATTGCCCTACAGCTGAAATGCACAACGTGCTGGCTTCTTTCCAATGGGCGAGTTGGGCCCCAAAGCATCTTGCTTCCAGCTCTTTGGGAAGCTAAGAAACAACTCGCTCTGCACAGTGCTCTTACAGCCTACCGGGAACATCTCTTCCAAAGGCCTGTGAAAAGCAGTTTCTTTGCAGGCCTGATCTGGCTGAAGTAGAACTTCTGCTCTGGGTGTGCTACATTGCCCAGGAGCTGAAAGGCACAACGTGCAGGCTTCTTTCCAAAGGGCGAGTTGGGCCCCAAAGCATCTTGCTTCCAGCTCTTTGGGAAGCTAAGAAACAACTCGCTCTGCAGAGTGCTCTTACAGCCTACAGGGAACATCTCTTCCAAAGGCCTGTGAAACGCAGTTTCTTTGCATGCCTGATCTGGCTGAAGTAGAACTTCTGCTCTGGGTGTGCTACATTGCACTAGAGCTGAAAGGCACAACGTGCTGGCTTCTTACCAAAGGCGAGTTGGGCCCCAAAGCATCTTGCTTCCAGCTCTTTGGGAAGCTAGGAAACAACTCGCTCTGCACAGTGCTCTTACAGACTACCGGGAACATCTCTTCCAAAGGCCTGTGAAACGCAGTTTCTTTGCAGGCCTGATCTGGCTGAAGTACAGCTTCTGCTCTGACTGTGCTACAGTGCCCTGGAGCTGACAGGCACAACGTGCAGGCTTCTTTCCAAAGGGCGAGTTGGGCCCCACAGCATCTTGCTTCCAGCTCTTTGGGAAGCTAAGAAACAACTCGCTCTGCACAGTGCTCTTGCAGGCTACAGGGAACATCTCTTACAAAGACCTGTGAAACGCAGTTTCTTTGCAGGCCTGATCTGGCTGAAGTAGATCTTCTGCTCTGGGTCTGCTACATTGCCCTAGAGCTGAAAGGCACATCTTGCAGGCTTCTTTCCAAAGGGCGAGTTGGGCCCCAAAGCATCTTGCTTCCAGCTCTTTGGGAAGCTAAGAAACAACTCGCTCTGCACAGTGCTCTTACAGCCTACCGGGAACATCTCTTACAAAGGCCTGTGAAACGCAGTTTCTTTGCAGGCCTGACCTGGCTAAAGTAGAACTTCTGCTTTGGGTGTGCTACATTGCCCTAGAGCTGAAAGGCACAACGTGCAGGCGTCTTTCCAAAGGGCGAGTTGGGCCCCAAAGCATCTTGCTTCCAGCTCTTTGGGAAGCTTTGAAACAACTCGCTCTGCACAGTGCTCTTACAGCCTACCGGGAACATCTCTTCCAAAGGCCTGTGAAACGCAGTTTCTTTGCAGGCCTGATCTTTCTGAAGTAGAACTTCTGCTCTGGGTGTGCCACATTGCCCTGGAGCTGAAAGGCACAACGTGCAGGCTTCTTTCCAAAGGGCGAGTTGGGCCCCAAAGCATCTTGCTTCCAGCTCTTTGGGAAGCTAAGAAACAACTCGCTCTGCACAGTGCTCGTACAGCCTACCGAGAACATCTCTTCCAAAGGCCTGTGAAACGCAGTTTCTTTGCAGGCCTGATCTGGCTGAAGTAGAACTTGTGCTCTGAGTGTGCTACATTGCCCTGGATCTGAAAGGCACAACGTGAAGGCTTCTTTCCAAAGGGCGAGTTGGGGTGGCAAAGCATCTTGCTTCCAGCTCTTTGGGAAGATAAGAAACAGCTCGCTCTGCACAGTGCTCTTACAGTGTACCAGGAACATCTCTTACAAAGGTCTGTGAAACGCAGTTTCTTTGCAGGCCTGAATTGGCTGAAGTACAACTTCTGCTCTGAGTGTGCTACAGTGCCCTGGAGCTGACAGGCACAACGTGCAGGCTTCTTTCCAAAGGGCCAGTTGGGCCCCACAGCATCTTGCTTCCAGGTCTTTGGGAAGCTAAGAAACAACTCGCTCTGCACAGTGCTCTTGCAGCCTACAGGGAACATCTCTTACAAAGGCCTGTGAAACGCCGTTTCTTTGCAGGCCTGATATGGCTGAAGTAGATCTTCTGCTCTGGGTCTGCTACGTTGCCCTAGAGCTGAAAGGCACAACGTGCAGGCTTCTTTCCAAAGGGCGAGTTGGGCCCCAAAGCATCTTGCTTCCAGCTCTTTGGGAAGCTAAGAAACAACTCCCTCTGCACAGTGCTCTTACAGCCTACCGGGAACATCTCTTACAATGTCCTGTGAAACGCAGTTTCTTTGCAGGCCTGATCTGGCTGAAGTAGAACGTCTGCTCTGGGTGTGCTACATTGCCCTACCTCTGAAAGGCACAACGTGCAGGCTTCTTTCCAATGGGCGAGTTGGGCCCCAAAGCATCTTGCTTCCAGCTCTTTGGGAAGCTAAGAAACAACTCGCTCTGCACAGTGCTCTTACAGCCTACCGGGAACATCTCTTCCAAAGGCCTGTGAAACGCAGTTTCTTTGCAGGCCTGATCTGGCTGAAGTAGAACTTCTGCTCAGGGTGTGCTACATTGCCCTGGAGATGAAAGGCACAACGAGCTGGCTTCTTTCCAAAGGGCGAGTTGGGCCCCACAGCATCTTGCATACAGCTCTTTGGGAAGCTAAGAAACAATTCGCTCTGCACAGTGCTCTTGCAGCCTACCGGGAACATCCCTTCCAAAGGCCTGTGAAGCACAGTTTCTTTGCAGGCCTGATCTGTCTGAAGTACAACTTCTGCTCTGGGTGTGCTACAATGCCCTAGAGCTGAAAGGCACAACGTGCAGGCTTCTTTCCAAAGGGCGAGTTGGGCCCCAAAGCATCTTGCTTCCAGCTCTTTGGGAAGCTAAGAAAGAACTCGCTCTGCACAGTGCTCTTACAGCCTACCGGGAACATCTCTTCCAAAGGCCTGTGAAACGCAGTTTCTTTGCAGGCCAAATCTGGCTGAAGTAGAACTTCAGCTCTGGGTGTGCTACATTGCCCTAGAGCTGAAAGGCACAACGTGCAGGCTTCTTTCCAAAGGGCGAGTTGGGCCCCAAAGCATCTTGCTTCCAGCTCTTTGGGAAGCGAAGAAACAACTCGCTCTGCACAGTGCTCTTACAGCCTACTGGGAAAATCTCTTCCAAAGGCCTGTGAAACGCAGTTTCTTTGCAGGCCTGATCTGGATGAAGTACATCTTCTGCTCTGGGTGTGCTACATTGCCCTAGAGCTGAAAGGCACAACGTGCAGGCTTCTTTCCAAAGGGCGAGTTGGGCCGCAAAGCATCTTGCTTCCAGCTCTTTGGGAAGCTAAGAAACAACTCGCTCTGCACAGTGCTTTCACAGCCTACCGGGAACATCTCTTACAAAGTCCTGTGAAACGCAGTTTCTTTGCAGGCCTGATCTGGTTGAAGTAGAACGTCTGATCAGGGTGTGCTACATTGCCCTGGAGCTGAAAGGCACAACGTGGAGGCTTCTTTCCAAAGGGCGAGTTGGGCCCCAAAGCATCTTGCTTCCAGCTCTTTGGGAAGCTAAGAAACAACTCGCTCTGCACAGTGCTCTTACAGCCTACCGGGAACATCTCTTCCAAAGGCCTGTGAAACGCAGTTTCTTTGCAGGCCTGATCTGGCTGAAGTAGAACTTCTGCTCAGGGTGTGCTACATTGCCCTGGAGCTGAAAGGCACAAAGTGCTGGCTTCTTTACAAAGGGCGAGTTGGGCCCCACAGCATCTTGCTTCCAGCTCTTTGGGAAGCTAAGAAACAACACGCTCTGCACAGTGCTTTTGCAGCCTACCGGGAACATCTCTTCCAAAGGCCTGTGAAACGCAGTTTCTTTGCAGGCCTCATCTGGCTGAAGTACAACTTCTGCTCTGGGTGTGCTACATTGCCCTAGAGCTGAAAGGCACAACGTGCAGGCTTCTTTCCAAAGGGCGAGTTGGGCCCCAAAGCATCTTGCTTCCAGCTCTTTGGGAAGCTAAGAAACAACTCGCTCTGCACAGTGCTCTTACAGCCTACCGGGAACATGTCTTCCAAAGGCCTGTGAAACGCAGTTTCTTTGCAGTCCAAATCTGGCTGAAGTAGAACTTCAGCTCTGGCTGTGCTACATTGCCCTAGAGCTGAAAGGCACAACGTGCAGGCTTCTTTCCCAAGGGGGAGTTGGGCCCCAAAGCATCTTGCTTCCAGCTCTTTGGGAAGCGAAGAACCAACTCGCTCTGCACAGTGCTCTTGCAGCGCACCGGGAACATCTCTTACAAAGTCCTGTGAAACGCAGTTTCTTTGCAGGCCTGATCTGGCTGAAGTACAACTTCTGCTCTGGGTGTGCTACAGTGCCCTAGAGATGAAAGGCACAACGTGCAGGCTTCTTACCAAAGGGCGAGTTGGGCCCCAAAGCATCTTGCTTCCAGCTCTTTGGGAAGCTAAGAAACAACTCGCTCTCAACAGTGCTCTTACAGCCTACCGGGAACATCTCTTCCAAAGGCCTGTGAAACGCAGTTTCTTTGCAGGCCTGATCTGGCTGAAGTAGAACTTCTGCTCAGGGTGTGCTACATTGCCCTGGAGCTGAAAGGCACAACGTGCTGGCTTCTTTACAAAGGGCGAGTTGGGCCCCACAGCATCTTGCTTCCAGCTCTTTGGGAAGCTAAGAAACAACACGCTCTGCACAGTGCTTTTGCAGCCTACCGGGAACATCTCTTCCAAAGGCCTGTGAAACGCAGTTTCTTTGCAGGCCTCATCTGGCTGAAGTACAACTTCTGCTCTGGGTGTGCTACATTGCCCTAGAGCTGAAAGGCACAACGTGCAGGCTTCTTTCCAAAGGGTGAGTTGGGCCCCAAAGCATCTTGCTTCCAGCTCTTTGGGAAGCTAAGAAACAACTCGCTCTGCACAGTGCTCTTACAGCCTACCGGGAACATGTCTTCCAAAGGCCTGTGAAACGCAGTTTCTTTGCAGGCCAAATCTGGCTGAAGTAGAACTTCAGCTCTGGCTGTGCTACATTGCCCTAGAGCTGAAAGGCACAACGTGCAGGCTTCTTTCCCAAGGGGGAGTTGGGCCCCAAAGCATCTTGCTTCCAGCTCTTTGGGAAGCGAAGAACCAACTCGCTCTGCACAGTGCTCTTGCAGCGCACCGGGAACATCTCTTACAAAGTCCTGTGAAACGCAGTTTCTTTGCAGGCCTGATCTGGCTGAAGTACAACTTCTGCTCTGGGTGTGCTACAGTGCCCTAGAGATGAAAGGCACAACGTGCAGGCTTCTTACCAAAGGGCGAGTTGGGCCCCAAAGCATCTTGCTTCCAGCTCTTTGGGAAGCTAAGAAACAACTCGCTCTGCACAGTGCTCTTACAGCCTACCGGGAACATCTCTTCCAAAGGCCTGTGAAACGCAGTTTCTTTGCAGGCCACATCTGGCTGAAGTAGGACTTCAGCTCTGGGTGTGCTACATTGCCCTAGAGCTGAAAGGCACAACGTGCAGGCTTCTTTCCAAACTCCGAGTTGGGCACCAAAGCATCTTGCTTCCAGCTCTTTGGGAAGCGAAGAAACAACTCGCTCTGCACAGTGCTCTTACAGCCTACCAGGAACATCACTTCCAAAGGCCTGTCAAACGCAGTTTCTTTGCAGGCCTGATCTGGATGAAGTACAACTTCTGCTCTGGGTGTGCTACATTGCCCTAGAGCTGAAAGGCACAACGTGCAGGCTTCTTTCCAAAGGGCGAGTTGGGCCCCAAAGCATCTTGCTTCCAGCTCTTTGGGAAGCTAAGAAACAACTCGCTCTGCACAGTGCTCTTACAGTCTACCGGGAACATATCTTACAAAGGCCTGTGAAACGCAGTTTCTTTGCAGGCCTGATCTGGCTGAAGTAGAACTTCTGCTCTGGGTGTGCTACATTGCCCTAGAGCTGAAAGGCACAACGTGCAGGCTTCTTTCCAAAGGGCGAGTTGGGCCCCACAGCATCTTGCTTCCAGCTCTTTGGGAAGCTAAGAAACAACTCGCTCTGCACAGTGCTCTTGCAGCCTACCGGGAACAACTCTTACAAAGGCCTGTGAAACGCAGTTTCTTTGCAGGCCTGATCTGGCTGAAGTAGAACTTCTGCTCAGGGTGTGCTACATTGCCCTGGAGCTGAAAGGCACAACGTTCAGGCTTCTTTCCAAAGGGTGAGTTGGGCCCCACAGCATCTTGCTTCCAGCTCTTTGGGAAGCTAAGAGACAACACGCTCTGCACAGTGCTCTTGCAGCCTACCGGGAACATCTATTCCAAAGGCCTGTGAAACGCAGTTTCTTTGCAGGCCACATCTGGCTGAAGTAGAACTTCAGCTCCTGGTGTGCTACAGTGCCCTAGAGCTGAAAGGCACAACGTGCAGGCTTCTTTCCAAAGGGCGAGTTGGGCCCCAAAGCATCTTGCTTCCAGCTCTTTGGGAAGCTAAGAGACAACACGCTCTGCACAGTTCTCTTACAGCCTACCGGGAACATCTCTTCCAAAGGCCTGTGAAACGCAGTTTCTTTGCAGGCCTGACATGGCTGAAGTAGAACTTCTGCTCTGGGTGTGCTCCACTACCCTAGAGCTGAAAGGCACAACGTGCAGCCTTCTTTCCAAAGGGCGAGTTGGGCCCCAAAGCATCTTGCTTCCAGCTCTTTCGGAAGCTAAGAAATAACTCGCTCTGCACAGTGCTCTTACAGCCTACCGTGAACATCTCTTACAAAGGACTGTTAAATGCAGTTTCTTTGCAGGCCTGATCTGGCTGAAGTAGAACTTCTGCTCTGGGTGTGCTACATTGCCCTAGAGCTGAAAGGCACAACGTGCAGGCTTCTTTCCAAAGGGCGAGTTGGGCCCCACAGCATCTTGCTTCCAGCTCTTTGGGAAGCTAAGAAACAACACGCTCTGCACAGTGCTTTTGCAGCCTACCGGGAACATCTCTTCCAAAGGCCTGTGAAACGCAGTTTCTTTGCAGGCCTCATCTGGCTGAAGTACAACTTCTGCTCTGGGTGTGCTACATTGCCCTAGAGCTGAAAGGCACAACGTGCAGGCTTCTTTCCAAAGGGCGAGTTGGGCCCCAAAGCATCTTGCTTCCAGCTCTTTGGGAAGCTAAGAAACAACTCGCTCTGCACAGTGCTCTTACAGCCTACCGGGAACATGTCTTCCAAAGGCCTGTGAAACGCAGTTTCTTTGCAGGCCAAATCTGGCTGAAGTAGAACTTCAGCTCTGGCTGTGCTACATTGCCCTAGAGCTGAAAGGCACAACGTGCAGGCTTCTTTCCCAAGGGGGAGTTGGGCCCCAAAGCATCTTGCTTCCAGCTCTTTGGGAAGCGAAGAACCAACTCGCTCTGCACAGTGCTCTTGCAGCGCACCGGGAACATCTCTTACAAAGTCCTGTGAAACGCAGTTTCTTTGCAGGCCTGATCTGGCTGAAGTACAACTTCTGCTCTGGGTGTGCTACAGTGCCCTAGAGATGAAAGGCACAACGTGCAGGCTTCTTACCAAAGGGCGAGTTGGGCCCCAAAGCATCTTGCTTCCAGCTCTTTGGGAAGCTAAGAAACAACTCGCTCTCAACAGTGCTCTTACAGCCTACCGGGAACATCTCTTCCAAAGGCCTGTGAAACGCAGTTTCTTTGCAGGCCACATCTGGCTGAAGTAGGACTTCAGCTCTGGGTGTGCTACATTGCCCTAGAGCTGAAAGGCACAACGTGCAGGCTTCTTTCCAAACTCCGAGTTGGGCACCAAAGCATCTTGCTTCCAGCTCTTTGGGAAGCGAAGAAACAACTCGCTCTGCACAGTGCTCTTACAGCCTACCAGGAACATCACTTCCAAAGGCCTGTCAAACGCAGTTTCTTTGCAGGCCTGATCTGGATGAAGTACAACTTCTGCTCTGGGTGTGCTACATTGCCCTAGAGCTGAAAGGCACAACGTGCAGGCTTCTTTCCAAAGGGCGAGTTGGGCCCCAAAGCATCTTGCTTCCAGCTCTTTGGGAAGCTAAGAAACAACTCGCTCTGCACAGTGCTCTTACAGTCTACCGGGAACATATCTTACAAAGGCCTGTGAAACGCAGTTTCTTTGCAGGCCTGATCTGGCTGAAGTAGAACTTCTGCTCTGGGTGTGCTACATTGCCCTAGAGCTGAAAGGCACAACGTGCAGGCTTCTTTCCAAAGGGCGAGTTGGGCCCCACAGCATCTTGCTTCCAGCTCTTTGGGAAGCTAAGAAACAACTCGCTCTGCACAGTGCTCTTGCAGCCTACCGGGAACAACTCTTACAAAGGCCTGTGAAACGCAGTTTCTTTGCAGGCCTGATCTGGCTGAAGTAGAACTTCTGCTCAGGGTGTGCTACATTGCCCTGGAGCTGAAAGGCACAACGTTCAGGCTTCTTTCCAAAGGGTGAGTTGGGCCCCACAGCATCTTGCTTCCAGCTCTTTGGGAAGCTAAGAGACAACACGCTCTGCACAGTGCTCTTGCAGCCTACCGGGAACATCTATTCCAAAGGCCTGTGAAACGCAGTTTCTTTGCAGGCCACATCTGGCTGAAGTAGAACTTCAGCTCTGGGTGTGCTACATTGCCCTAGAGCTGAAAGGCACAACGTGCAGGCTTCATACCAAAGGGCGAGTTGGGCCCCAAAGCATCTTGCTTCCAGCTCTTTGGGAAGCTAAGAAACAACTCGCTCTCAACAGTGCTCTTACAGCCTACCGGGAACATCTCTTCCAAAGGCCTGTGAAACGCAGTTACTTTGCAGGCCAAATCTGGCTGAAGTAGAACTTCAGCTCTGGGTGTGCTACATTGCCCTAGAGCCGAAAGGCACAACGTGCAGGCTTCTTTCCAAAGGGCGAGTTGGGCCCCAAAGCATCTTGCTTCCAGCTCTTTGGGAAGCGAAGAAACAACTCGCTCTGCACAGTGCTCTTACAGCCTACCGGGAACGTCACTTCCAAAGGCCTGTCAAACGCAGTTTCTTTGCAGGCCTGATCTGGATGAAGTACAACTTCTGCTCTGGGTGTGCTACATTGCCCTAGAGCTGAAAGGCACAACGTGCAGGCTTCTTTCCAAAGGGCGAGTTGGGTCCCAAAGCATCTTGCTTCCAGCTCTTTGGGAAGCTATGTAACAACTCGCTCTGCACAGTGCTTTTACAGCCTACCGGGAACATCTCTTACAAAGTCCTGTGAAACACAGTTTCTTTGCAGGCCTGATCTGGCTGAAGTAGAACGTCTTCTCTGGGTGTGCTACATTGCCCTAGCGCTGAAAGGCACAACGTGCAGGCTTCTTTCCAAAGGGCGAGTTCGGCCCCAAAGCATCTTGCTTCCCGCTCTTTGGGAAGCTAAGAAGAAACTCGCTCTGCACAGTGCTCTTACAGCCTACCGAGAACATCTCTTCCAAAGGCCTGTGAAACGCAGTTTCTTCGCAGGCCTGATCTGGCTGAAGTAGAACTTCTGCTCTGGGTGTGCTACAGTGCCCTGGAGCTGAAAGGCACAACGTGCTGGATTCTTTCCAAAGGGCGAGTTGGGCCCCACAGCATCTTGCTTCCAGCTCTTTCGAAGCTAAGAAACAACTCGCTCTGCACAGTGCTCTTGCAGCCTACCGGGAACAACTCTTACAAAGGCCTGTGAAACGCAGTTTCTTTGCAGACCTGATCTGGCTGAAGTAGAACTTCTGCTCTGGGTGTGCTACAGTGCCCTAGAGCTGAAAGGCACAACGTGCAGGCTTCTTTCCAAAGGGCGAGTTGGGCCCCAAAGCATCTTGCTTCCAGCTCTTTGGGAAGCTAAGAGACAACACGCTCTGCACAGTTCTCTTACAGCCTACCGGGAACATCTCTTCCAAAGGCCTGTGAAACGCAGTTTCTTTGCAGGCCTGACATGGCTGAAGTAGAACTTCTGCTCTGGGTGTGCTCCACTACCCTAGAGCTGAAAGGCACAACGTGCAGCCTTCTTTCCAAAGGGCGAGTTGGGCCCCAAAGCATCTTGCTTCCAGCTCTTTCGGAAGCTAAGAAATAACTCGCTCTGCACAGTGCTCTTACAGCCTACCGTGAACATCTCTTACAAAGGACTGTTAAATGCAGTTTCTTTGCAGGCCTGATCTGGCTGAAGTAGAACTTCTGCTCTGGGTGTGCTACATTGCCCTAGAGCTGAAAGGCACAACATGCAGTCTTCTTTCCAAAGGGCGATTTGTTCCCCAAAGCATCATGCTTCCAGCTCTTTGGGAAGCTAAGAAACAACTCCCTCTGCACAGTGCTCTTACAGCCTACCGGGAACATCTCTTACAAAGGCCTGTGAAAATCAGTTTCTTTGCAGGCCTGGTCTGGCTGAAGTAGAACTTCTTCCCTGCGTGTGCTACATTGACCTAGATCTGAAAGGCACAACGTGCAGGCTTCTTTCCAAAGGGCGAGTTGGGCCCCACAGCATCTTGCTTCCAGCTCTTTGGGAAGCTAAGAAACAACTCGCTCTGCACAGTGCTCTTACAGCCTACCGGGAACATCACTTCCAAAGGCCTGTGAAACGCAGTTACTTTGCAGGCCTGATCTGGATGAAGTACAACTTCTGCTCTGGGTGTGCTGCATTGCCCTAGAGCTGAAAGGCACAACGTGCAGGCTTCTTTCCAAGGGGCGAGTTGGGCCCCAAAGCATCTTGCTTCCAGCTCTTTGGGAAGCTAAGAAACAACTCGCTCTGCACAGTGCTCTTACAGCCTACCGGGAACATGTCTTCCAAAGGCCTGTGAAACTCACTTTCTTTGCAGGCCTGGTCTGGCTGAAGTAGAACTTCTGCCCTGGGTGTGCTACTTTGCCCTAGAGCTGAAAGGCACAACGTGCAGGCTTCTTTCCAAAGGGCGAGTTGGGCCCCAAAGCATCTTGCTTCCAGCTCTTTGGGAAGCTAAGAAACAACTCGCTCTGCACAGTGCTCTTACAGCCTACCGGGAACATCTCTTCCAAAGGCCTGTGAAACGCAGTTTCTTTGCAGGCCTGCTCTGGCTGAAGTAGAACTTCTGCTCTGGGAGTGCTACATTGCCCTGGAGCTGAAAAGCACAACGTGCAGGCTTCTTTCCAAAGGGCGAGTTGGGCCCCAAAGCATCTTGCTTCCAGCTCTTTGGGAAGCTAAGAAACAACTTGCTCTGCACAGGTCTCTTACAGCCTACCGGGACCATCTCTTCCAAAGGCCTGTTAAACGCAGTTTCTTTCAGGCCTGATCTGGCTGAAGTAGAACTTGTGCTCTGAGTGTGCTACATTGCCCTGGAGCTGAAAGGCACAACGTGCTGGCTTCTTTCCAAAGGGCGAGTTGGGCCCCAAAGCATCTTGCTTCCAGCTCTTTGGGAAGCTAAGAAACAACTCCCTCAGCACAGGGCTCTTACAGACTACCGGGACCATCTCTTCCAAAGGCCTGTGAAACGCAGTTTCTTTGCAGGCCTGATCTGGCTAAAGTAGAACTTCTGCCCTTAGTGTGCTACATTGCCCTAGAGCTGAAAGGCACAACGTGCAGGCTTCTTTCCAAAGGGCGAGTTGGGCCCCAAAGCATCTTGCTTCCAGCTCTTTGGGAAGCTAAGAAACAACTCGCTCTGCACAGTGCTCTTACAGCCTACCGAGAACATCTCTTCCAAAGGCCTGTGAAACGCAGTTTCTTCGCAGGCCTGATCTGGCTGAAGTAGAACTTCTGCTCTGGGTGTGCTACAGTGCCCTGGAGCTGAAAGGCACAACGTGCTGGATTCTTTCCAAAGGGCGAGTTGGGCCCCACAGCATCTTGCTTCCAGCTCTTTCGAAGCTAAGAAACAACTCGCTCTGCACAGTGCTCTTGCAGCCTACCGGGAACAACTCTTACAAAGGCCTGTGAAACGCAGTTTCTTTGCAGGCCTGATCTGGCTGAAGTAGAACTTCTGCTCTGGGTGTGCTACAGTGCCCTAGAGCTGAAAGGCACAACGTGCAGGCTTCTTTCCAAAGGGCGAGTTGGGCCCCAAAGCATCTTGCTTCCAGCTCTTTGGGAAGCTAAGAGACAACACGCTCTGCACAGTTCTCTTACAGCCTACCGGGAACATCTCTTCCAAAGGCCTGTGAAACGCAGTTTCTTTGCAGGCCTGACATGGCTGAAGTAGAACTTCTGCTCTGGGTGTGCTCCACTGCCCTAGAGCTGAAAGGCACAACGTGCAGGCTTCTTTCCAAAGGGCGAGTTGGGCCCCAAAGCATCTTGCTTCCAGCTCTTTCGGAAGCTAAGAAATAACTCGCTCTGCACAGTGCTCTTGCAGCCTACCGTGAACATCTCTTACAAAGGACTGTTAAATGCAGTTTCTTTGCAGGCCTGATCTGGCTGAAGTAGAACTTCTGCTCTGGGTGTGCTACATTGCCCTAGAGCTGAAAGGCACAACGTGCAGGCTTCTTTCCAAAGGGCGATTTGTTCCCCAAAGCATCATGCTTCCAGCTCTTTGGGAAGCTAAGAAACAACTCCCTCTGCACAGTGCTCTTACAGCCTACCGGGAACATCTCTTACAAAGGCCTGTGAAAATCAGTTTCTTTGCAGGCCTGGTCTGGCTGAAGTCGAACTTCTTCCCTGCGTGTGCTACATTGACCTAGATCTGAAAGGCACAACGTGCAGGCTTCTTTCCAAAGGGCGAGTTGGGCCCCACAGCATCTTGCTTCCAGCTCTTTGGGAAGCTAAGAAACAACTCGCTCTGCACAGTGCTCTTACAGCCTACCGGGAACATCACTTCCAAAGGCCTGTGAAACGCAGTTACTTTGCAGGCCTGATCTGGATGAAGTACAACTTCTGCTCTGGGTGTGCTGCATTGCCCTAGAGCTGAAAGGCACAACGTGCAGGCTTCTTTCCAAGGGGCGAGTTGGGCCCCAAAGCATCTTGCTTCCAGCTCTTTGGGAAGCTAAGAAACAACTCGCTCTGCACAGTGCTCTTACAGCCTACCGGGAACATGTCTTCCAAAGGCCTGTGAAACTCACTTTCTTTGCAGGCCTGGTCTGGCTGAAGTAGAACTTCTGCCCTGGGTGTGCTACTTTGCCCTAGAGCTGAAAGGCACAACGTGCAGGCTTCTTTCCAAAGGGCGAGTTGGGCCCCAAAGCATCTTGCTTCCAGCTCTTTGGGAGGCTAAGAAACAACTCGCTCTGCACAGTGCTCTTACAGCCTACCGGGAACATCTCTTCCAAAGGCCTGTGAAACGCAGTTTCTTTGCAGGCCACATCTGGCTGAAGTAGAACTTCAGCTCTGGGTGTGCTACATTGCCCTAGAGCTGAAAGGCACAACGTGCAGGCTTCATACCAAAGGGCGAGTTGGGCCCCAAAGCATCTTGCTTCCAGCTCTTTGGGAAGCTAAGAAACAACTCGCTCTCAACAGTGCTCTTACAGCCTAGCGGGAACATCTCTTCCAAAGGCCTGTGAAACGCAGTTTCTTTGCAGGCCAAATCTGGCTGAAGTAGAACTTCAGCTCTGGGTGTGCTACATTGCCCTAGAGCTGAAAGGCACAACGTGCAGGCTTCTTTCCAAAGGGCGAGTTGGGCCCCAAAGCATCTTGCTTCCAGCTCTTTGGGAAGCGAAGAAACAACTCGCTCTGCACAGTGCTCTTACAGCCTACCGGGAACATCACTTCCAAAGTCCTGTCAAACGCAGTTTCTTTGCAGGCCTGATCTGGATGAAGTACAACTTCTGCTCTGGGTGTGCTACATTGCCCTAGAGCTGAAAGGCACAACGTGCAGGCTTCTTTCCAAAGGGCGAGTTGGGTCCCAAAGCATCTTGCTTCCAGCTCTTTGGGAAGCTATGAAACAACTCGCACTGCACAGTGCTTTTACAGCCTACCGGGAACATCTCTTACAAAGTCCTGTGAAACACAGTTTCTTTGCAGGCCTGATCTGGCTGAAGTAGAACGTCTTCTCTGGGTGTGCTACATTGCCCTAGCGCTGAAAGGCACAACGTGCAGGCTTCTTTCCAAAGGGAGAGTTGGGACCCAAAGCATCTTGCTTCCCGCTCTTTGGGAAACTAAGAAGAAACTCGCTCTGCACAGTGCTCTTACAGCCTACCGAGAACATCTCTTCCAAAGGCCTGTGAAACGCAGTTTCTTCGCAGGCCTGATCTGGCTGAAGTAGAACTTCTGCTCTGGGTGTGCTACAGTGCCCTGGAGCTGAAAGGCACAACGTGCTGGATTCTTTCCAAAGGGCGAGTTGGGCCCCACAGCATCTTGCTTCCAGCTCTTTCGAAGCTAAGAAACAACTCGCTCTGCACAGTGCTCTTGCAGCCTACCGGGAACAACTCTTACAAAGGCCTGTGAAACGCAGTTTCTTTGCAGGCCTGATCTGGCTGAAGTAGAACTTCTGCTCTGGGTGTGCTACAGTGCCCTAGAGCTGAAAGGCACAACGTGCAGGCTTCTTTCCAAAGGGCGAGTTGGGCCCCAAAGCATCTTGCTTCCAGCTCTTTGGGAAGCTAAGAGACAACACGCTCTGCACAGTTCTCTTACAGCCTACCGGGAACATCTCTTCCAAAGGCCTGTGAAACGCAGTTTCTTTGCAGGCCTGACATGGCTGAAGTAGAACTTCTGCTCTGGGTGTGCTCCACTGCCCTAGAGCTGAAAGGCACAACGTGCAGCCTTCTTTCCAAAGGGCGAGTTGGGCCCCAAAGCATCTTGCTTCCAGCTCTTTCGGAAGCTAAGAAATAACTCGCTCTGCACAGTGCTCTTGCAGCCTACCGTGAGCATCTCTTACAAAGGACTGTTAAATGCAGTTTCTTTGCAGGCCTGATCTGGCTGAAGTAGAACTTCTGCTCTGGGTGTGCTACATTGCCCTAGAGCTGAAAGGCACAACGTGCAGGCTTCTTTCCAAAGGGCGATTTGTTCCCCAAAGCATCATGCTTCCAGCTCTTTGGGAAGCTAAGAAACAACTCCCTCTGCACAGTGCTCTTACAGCCTACCGGGAACATCTCTTACAAAGGCCTGTGAAAATCAGTTTCTTTGCAGGCCTGGTCTGGCTGAAGTAGAACTTCTTCCCTGCGTGTGCTACATTGACCTAGATCTGAAAGGCACAACGTGCAGGCTTCTTTCCAAAGGGCGAGTTGGGCCCCACAGCATCTTGCTTCCAGCTCTTTGGGAAGCTAAGAAACAACTCGCTCTGCACAGTGCTCTTACAGCCTACCGGGAACATCACTTCCAAAGGCCTGTGAAACGCAGTTACTTTGCAGGCCTGATCTGGATGAAGTACAACTTCTGCTCTGGGTGTGCTGCATTGCCCTAGAGCTGAAAGGCACAACGTGCAGGCTTCTTTCCAAGGGGCGAGTTGGGCCCCAAAGCATCTTGCTTCCAGCTCTTTGGGAAGCTAAGAAACAACTCGCTCTGCACAGTGCTCTTACAGCCTACCGGGAACATGTCTTCCAAAGGCCTGTGAAACTCACTTTCTTAGCAGGCCTGGTCTGGCTGAAGTAGAACTTCTGCCCTGGGTGTGCTACTTTGCCCTAGAGCTGAAAGGCACAACGTGCAGGCTTCTTTCCAAAGGGCGAGTTGGGCCCCAAAGCATCTTGCTTCCAGCTCTTTGGGAAGCTAAGAAACAACTCGCTCTGCACAGTGCTCTTACAGCCTACCGGGAACATCTCTTCCAAAGGCCTGTGAAACGCAGTTTCTTTGCAGGCCAAATCTGGCTGAAGTAGAACTTCTGCTCTGGGAGTGCTACATTGCCCTGGAGCTGAAAAGCACAACGTGCAGGCTTCTTTCCAAAGGGCGAGTTGGGCCCCAAAGCATCTTGCTTCCAGCTCTTTGGGAAGCTAAGAAACAACTTGCTCTGCACAGTGCTCTTACAGCCTACCGGGACCATCTCTTCCAAAGGGCTGTTAAACGCAGTTTCTTTCAGGCCTGATCTGGCTGAAGTAGAACTTGTGCTCTGAGTGTGCTACATTGCCCTGGAGCTGAAAGGCACAACGTGCTGGCTTCTTTCCAAAGGGCGAGTTGGGCCCCAAAGCATCTTGCTTCCAGCTCTTTGGGAAGCTAAGAAACAACTCCCTCAGCACAGGGCTCTTACAGACTACCGGGACCATCTCTTCCAAAGGCCTGTGAAACGCAGTTTCTTTGCAGGCCTGATCTGGCTAAAGTAGAACTTCTGCCCTTAGTGTGCTACATTGCCCTAGAGCTGAAAGGCACAACGTGCAGGCTTCTTTCCAAAGGGCGAGTTGGGCCCCAAAGCATCTTGCTTCCAGCTCTTTGGGAAGCTAAGAAACAACTCGCTCTGCACAGTGCTCTTACAGTCTACCGGGAACATCTCTTACAAAGGCCTGTGAAACGCAGTTTCTTTGCAGGCCTGATCTGGCTGAAGTAGAACTTCTGCTCTGGGTGTGCTACATTGCCCTAGAGCTGAAAGGCACAACGTGCAGGCTTTTTTCCAAAGGGCGAGTTGGGCCCCACAGCATCTTGCTTCCAGCTCTTTGGGAAGCTAAGAAACAACTCGCTCTGCACAGTGCTCTTGCAGCCTACCGGGAACAACTCTTACAAAGGCCTGTGAAACGCAGTTTCTTTGCAGGCCTGATCTGGCTGAAGTAGAACTTCTGCTCAGGGTGTGCTACATTGCCCTGGAGCTGAAAGGCACAACGTGCTGGCTTCTTTCCCAAGGGCGAGTTGGGCCCCACAGCATCTTGCTTCCAGCTCTTTGGGAAGCTAAGAGACAACACGCTCTGCACAGTGCTCTTGCAGCCTACCGGGAACATCTATTCCAAAGGCCTGTGAAACGCAGTTTCTTTGCAGGCCACATCTGGCTGAAGTAGAACTTCAGCTCTGGGTGTGCTACATTGCCCTAGAGCTGAAAGGCACAACGTGCAGGCTTCATACCAAAGGGCGAGTTGGGCCCCAAAGCATCTTGCTTCCAGCTCTTTGGGAAGCTAAGAAACAACTCGCTCTCAACAGTGCTCTTACAGCCTACCGGGAACATCTCTTCCAAAGGCCTGTGAAACGCAGTTTCTTTGCAGGCCAAATCTGGCTGAAGTAGAACTTCAGCTCTGGGTGTGCTACATTGCCCTAGAGCTGAAAGGCACAACGTGCAGGCTTCTTTCCAAAGGGCGAGTTGGGCCCCAAAGCATCTTGCTTCCAGCTCTTTGGGAAGCGAAGAAACAACACGCTCTGCACAGTGCTCTTACAGCCTACCGGGAACATCAATTCCAAAGGCCTGTCAAACGCAGTTTCTTTGCAGGCCTGATCTGGATGAAGTACAACTTCTGCTCTGGGTGTGCTACATTGCCCTAGAGCTGAAAGGCACAACGTGCAGGCTTCTTTCCAAAGGGCGAGTTGGGTCCCAAAGCATCTTGCTTCCAGCTCTTTGGGAAGCTATGTAACAACTCGCTCTGCACAGTGCTTTTACAGCCTACCGGGAACATCTCTTACAAAGTCCTGTGAAACACAGTTTCTTTGCAGGCCTGATCTGGCTGAAGTAGAACGTCTTCTCTGGGTGTGCTACATTGCCCTAGCGCTGAAAGGCACAACGTGCAGGCTTCTTTCCAAAGGGCGAGTTGGGACCCAAAGCATCTTGCTTCCCGCTCTTTGGGAAGCTAAGAAGAAACTCGCTCTGCACAGTGCTCTTACAACCTACCGAGAACATCTCTTCCAAAGGCCTGTGAAACGCAGTTTCTTCGCAGGCCTGATCTGGCTGAAGTAGAACTTCTGCTCTGGGTGTGCTACAGTGCCCTGGAGCTGAAAGGCACAACGTGCTGGATTCTTTCCAAAGGGCGAGTTGGGCCCCACAGCATCTTGCTTCCAGCTCTTTCGAAGCTAAGAAACAACTCGCTCTGCACAGTGCTCTTGCAGCCTACCGGGAACAACTCTTACAAAGGCCTGTGAAACGCAGTTTCTTTGCAGGCCTGATCTGGCTGAAGTAGAATTTCTGCTCTGGGTGTGCTACAGTGCCCTAGAGCTGAAAGGCACAACGTGCAGGCTTCTTTCCAAAGGGCGAGTTGGGCCCCAAAGCATCTTGCTTCCAGCTCTTTGGGAAGCTAAGAGACAACACGCTCTGCACAGTTCTCTTACAGCCTACCGGGAACATCTCTTCCAAAGGCCTGTGAAACGCAGTTTCTTTGCAGGCCTGACATGGCTGAAGTAGAACTTCTGCTCTGGGTGTGCTCCACTGCCCTAGAGCTGAAAGGCACAACGTGCAGGCTTCTTTCCAAAGGGCGAGTTGGGCCCCAAAGCATCTTGCTTCCAGCTCTTTCGGAAGCTAAGAAATAACTCGCTCTGCACAGTGCTCTTGCAGCCTACCGTGAACATCTCTTACAAAGGACTGTTAAATGCAGTTTCTTTGCAGGCCTGATCTGGCTGAAGTAGAACTTCTGCTCTGGGTGTGCTACATTGCCCTACAGCTGAAAGGCACAACGTGCAGGCTTCTTTCCAAAGGGCGATTTGTTCCCCAAAGCATCATGCTTCCAGCTCTTTGGGAAGCTAAGAAACAACTCCCTCTGCACAGTGCTCTTACAGCCTACCGGGAACATCTCTTACAAAGGCCTGTGAAAATCAGTTTCTTTGCAGGCCTGGTCTGGCTGAAGTAGAACTTCTTCCCTGCGTGTGCTACATTGACCTAGATCTGAAAGGCACAACGTGCAGGCTTCTTTCCAAAGGGCGAGTTGGGCCCCACAGCATCTTGCTTCCAGCTCTTTGGGAAGCTAAGAAACAACTCGCTCTGCACAGTGCTCTTACAGCCTACCGGGAACATCACTTCCAAAGGCCTGTGAAACGCAGTTACTTTGCAGGCCTGATCTGGATGAAGTACAACTTCTGCTCTGGGTGTGCTGCATTGCCCTAGAGCTGAAAGGCACAACGTGCAGGCTTCTTTCCAAGGGGCGAGTTGGGCCCCAAAGCATCTTGCTTCCAGCTCTTTGGGAAGCTAAGAAACAACTCGCTCTGCACAGTGCTCTTACAGCCTACCGGGAACATGTCTTCCAAAGGCCTGTGAAACTCACTTTCTTTGCAGGCCTGGTCTGGCTGAAGTAGAACTTCTGCCCTGGGTGTGCTACTTTGCCCTAGAGCTGAAAGGCACAACGTGCAGGCTTCTTTCCAAAGGGCGAGTTGGGCCCCAAAGCATCTTGCTTCCAGCTCTTTGGGAAGCTAAGAAACAACTCGCTCTGCACAGTGCTCTTACAGCCTACCGGGAACATCTCTTCCAAAGGCCTGTGAAACGCAGTTTCTTTGCAGGCCTGCTCTGGCTGAAGTAGAACTTCTGCTCTGGGAGTGCTACATTGCCCTGGAGCTGAAAAGCACAACGTGCAGGCTTCTTTCCAAAGGGCGAGTTGGGCCCCAAAGCATCTTGCTTCCAGCTCTTTGGGAAGCTAAGAAACAACTTGCTCTGCACAGTGCTCTTACAGCCTACCGGGACCATCTCTTCCAAAGGCCTGCTAAACGCAGTTTCTTTGCAGGCCTGATCTGGCTGAAGTAGAACTTGTGCTCTGAGTGTACTACATTGCCCTGGAGCTGAAAGGCACAACGTGCAGGCTTCTTTCCAAAGGGCGAGTTGGGCCCCAAAGCATCTTGCTTCCAGCTCTTTGGGAAGCTAAGAAACAACTCGCTCAGCACAGGGCTCTTACAGACTACCGGGACCATCTCTTCCAAAGGCCTGTGAAACGCAGTTTCTTTGCAGGCCTGATCTGGCTAAAGTAGAACTTCTGCCCTTAGTGTGCTACATTGCCCTAGAGCTGAAAGGCACAACGTGCAGGCTTCTTTCCAAAGGGCGAGTTGGGCCCCAAAGCATCTTGCTTCCAGCTCTTTGGGAAGCTAAGAAACAACTCGCTCTGCACAGTGCTCTTACAGCCTACCGAGAACATCTCTTCCAAAGGCCTGTGAAACGCAGTTTCTTCACAGGCCTGATCTGGATGAAGTACAACTTCTGCTCTGGGTGTGCTACAGTGCCCTGGAGCTGAAAGGCACAACGTGCAGGATTCTTTCCAAAGGGCGAGTTGGGCCCCACAGCATCTTGCTTCCAGCTCTTTGCGAAGCTAAGAAACAACTCGCTCTGCACAGTGCTCTTGCAGCCTACCGGGAACAACTCTTACAAAGGCCTGTGAAACGCAGTTTCTTTGCAGGCCTGATCTGGCTGAAGTAGAACTTCTGCTCTGGGTGTGCTACAGTGCCCTAGAGCTGAAAGGCACAACGTGCAGGCTTCTTTCCAAAGGGCGAGTTGGGCCCCAAAGCATCTTGCTTCCAGCTCTTTGGGAAGCTAAGAGACAACACGCTCTGCACAGTTCTCTTACAGCCTACCGGGAACATCTCTTCCAAAGGCCTGTGAAACGCAGTTTCTTTGCAGGCCTGACATGGCTGAAGTAGAACTTCTGCTCTGGGTGTGCTCCACTGCCCTAGAGCTGAAAGGCACAACGTGCAGGCTTCTTTCCAAAGGGCGAGTTGGGCCCCAAAGCATCTTGCTTCCAGCTCTTTCGGAAGCTAAGAAATAACTCGCTCTGCACAGTGCTCTTGCAGCCTACCGTGAACATCTCTTACAAAGGACTGTTAAATGCAGTTTCTTTGCAGGCCTGATCTGGCTGAAGTAGAACTTCTGCTCTGGGTGTGCTACATTGCCCTAGAGCTGAAAGGCACAACGTGCAGGCTTCTTTCCAAAGGGCGATTTGTTCCCCAAAGCATCATGCTTCCAGCTCTTTGGGAAGCTAAGAAACAACTCCCTCTGCACAGTGCTCTTACAGCCTACCGGGAACATCTCTTACAAAGGCCTGTGAAAATCAGTTTCTTTGCAGGCCTGGTCTGGCTGAAGTAGAACTTCTTCCCTGCGTGTGCTACATTGACCTAGATCTGAAAGGCACAACGTGCAGGCTTCTTTCCAAAGGGCGAGTTGGGCCCCACAGCATCTTGCTTCCAGCTCTTTGGGAAGCTAAGAAACAACTCGCTCTGCACAGTGCTCTTACAGCCTACCGGGAACATCACTTCCAAAGGCCTGTGAAACGCAGTTACTTTGCAGGCCTGATCTGGATGAAGTACAACTTCTGCTCTGGGTGTGCTGCAGTGCCCTAGAGCTGAAAGGCACAACGTGCAGGCTTCTTTCCAAGGGGCGAGTTGGGCCCCAAAGCATCTTGCTTCCAGCTCTTTGGGAAGCTAAGAAACAACTCGCTCTGCACAGTGCTCTTACAGCCTACCGGGAACATGTCTTCCAAAGGCCTGTGAAACTCACTTTCTTTGCAGGCCTGGTCTGGCTGAAGTAGAACTTCTGCCCTGGGTGTGCTACTTTGCCCTAGAGCTGAAAGGCACAACGTGCAGGCTTCTTTCCAAAGGGCGAGTTGGGCCCCAAAGCATCTTGCTTCCAGCTCTTTGGGAAGCTAAGAAACAACTCGCTCTGCACAGTGCTCTTACAGCCTACCGGGAACATCTCTTCCAAAGGCCTGTGAAACGCAGTTTCTTTGCAGGCCTGCTCTGGCTGAAGTAGAACTTCTGCTCTGGGAGTGCTACATTGCCCTGGAGCTGAAAAGCACAACGTGCAGGCTTCTTTCCAAAGGGCGAGTTGGGCCCCAAAGCATCTTGCTTCCAGCTCTTTGGGAAGCTAAGAAACAACTTGCTCTGCACAGTGCTCTTACAGCCTACCGGGACCATCTCTTCCAAAGGCCTGTTAAACGCAGTTTCTTTCAGGCCTGATCTGGCTGAAGTAGAACTTGTGCTCTGAGTGTGCTACATTGCCCTGGAGCTGAAAGGCACAACGTGCTGGCTTCTTTCCAAAGGGCGAGTTGGGCCTCACAGCATCTTGCTTCCAGCTCTTTGCGAAGCTAAGAAACAACTCGCTCTGCACAGTGCTCTTGCAGCCTACCGGGAACAACTCTTACAAAGGCCTGTGAAACGCAGTTTCTTTGCAGGCCTGATCTGGCTGAAGTAGAACTTCTGCTCTGGGTGTGCTACAGTGCCCTAGAGCTGAAAGGCACAACGTGCAGGCTTCTTTCCAAAGGGCGAGTTGGGCCCCAAAGCATCTTGCTTCCAGCTCTTTGGGAAGCTAAGAGACAACACGCTCTGCACAGTTCTCTTACAGCCTACCGGGAACATCTCTTCCAAAGGCCTGTGAAACGCAGTTTCTTTGCAGGCCTGACATGGCTGAAGTAGAACTTCTGCTCTGGTTGTCCTCCACTGCCCTAGAGCTGAAAGGCACAACGTGCAGGCTTCTTTCCAAAGGGCGAGTTGGGCCCCAAAGCATCTTGCTTCCAGCTCTTTCGGAAGCTAAGAAATAACTCGCTCTGCACAGTGCTCTTGCAGCCTACCGTGAACATCTCTTACAAAGGACTGTTAAATGCAGTTTCTTTGCAGGCCTGATCTGGCTGAAGTAGAACTTCTGCTCTGGGTGTGCTACATTGCCCTAGAGCTGAAAGGCACAACGTACAGGCTTCTTTCCAAAGGGCGATTTGTTCCCCAAAGCATCATGCTTCCAGCTCTTTGGGAAGCTAAGAAACAACTCCCTCTGCACAGTGCTCTTACAGCCTACCGGGAACATCTCTTACAAAGGCCTGTGAAAATCAGTTTCTTTGCAGGCCTGGTCTGGCTGAAGTAGAACTTCTTCCCTGCGTGTGCTACATTGACCTAGAGCTGAAAGGCACAACGTGCAGGCTTCTTTCCAAAGGGCGAGTTGGGCCCCACAGCATCTTGCTTCCAGCTCTTTGGGAAGCTAAGAAACAACTCGCTCTGCACAGTGCTCTTACAGCCTACCGGGAACATCACTTCCAAAGGCCTGTGAAACGCAGTTACTTTGCAGGCCTGATCTGGATGAAGTACAACTTCTGCTCTGGGTGTGCTGCATTGCCCTAGAGCTGAAAGGCACAACGTGCAGGCTTCTTTCCAAGGGGCGAGTTGGGCCCCAAAGCATCTTGCTTCCAGCTCTTTGGGAAGCTAAGAAACAACTCGCTCTGCACAGTGCTCTTACAGCCTACCGGGAACATGTCTTCCAAAGGCCTGTGAAACTCACTTTCTTTGCAGGCCTGGTCTGGCTGAAGTAGAACTTCTGCCCTGGGTGTGCTACTTTGCCCTAGAGCTGAAAGGCACAACGTGCAGGCTTCTTTCCAAAGGGCGAGTTGGGCCCCAAAGCATCTTGCTTCCAGCTCTTTGGGAAGCTAAGAAACAACTCGCTCTGCACAGTGCTCTTACAGCCTACCGGGAACATCTCTTCCAAAGGCCTGTGAAACGCAGTTTCTTTGCAGGCCTGCTCTGGCTGAAGTAGAACTTCTGCTCTGGGAGTGCTACATTGCCCTGGAGCTGAAAAGCACAACGTGCAGGCTTCTTTCCAAAGGGCGAGTTGGGCCCCAAAGCATCTTGCTTCCAGCTCTTTGGGAAGCTAAGAAACAACTTGCTCTGCACAGTGCTCTTACAGCCTACCGGGACCATCTCTTCCAAAGGCCTGTTAAACGCAGTTTCTTTCAGGCCTGATCTGGCTGAAGTAGAACTTGTGCTCTGAGTGTGCTACATTGCCCTGGAGCTGAAAGGCACAACGTGCTGGCTTCTTTCCAAAGGGCGAGTTGGGCCCCAAAGCATCTTGCTTCCAGCTCTTTGGGAAGCTAAGAAACAACTCGCTCAGCACAGGGCTCTTACAGACTACCGGGACCATCTCTTCCAAAGGCCTGTGAAACGCAGTTTCTTTGCAGGCCTGATCTGGCTAAAGTAGAACTTCTGCCCAGGTGTGCTACATTGCCCTAGAGCTGAAAGGCACAACGTGCAGGCTTCTTTCCAAAGGGCGAGTTGGGCCCCAAAGCATCTTGCTTCCAGCTCTTTGGGAAGCTAAGAAACAACTCGCTCTGCACAGTGCTCTTACAGCCTACCGAGAACATCTCTTCCAAAGGCCTGTGAAAAGCAGTTTCTTTGCAGGCCTGATCTGGCTGAAGTAGAACTTCTGCTCTGGGTGTGCTACAGTGCCCTGGAGCTGAAAGGCACAACGTGCTGGATTCTTTCCAAAGTGCGAGTTGGGCCCCACAGCATCTTGCTTCCAGCTCTTTCGAAGCTAAGAAACAACTCGCTCTGCACAGTGCTCTTGCAGCCTACCGGGAACAACTCTTACAAAGGCCTGTGAAACGCAGTTTCTTTGCAGGCCTGATCTGGCTGAAGTAGAACTTCTGCTCTGGGTGTGCTACAGTGCCCTAGAGCTGAAAGGCACAACGTGCAGGCTTCTTTCCAAAGGGCGAGTTGGGCCCCAAAGCATCTTGCTTCCAGCTCTTTGGGAAGCTAAGAGACAACACGCTCTGCACAGTTCTCTTACAGCCTACCGAGAACATCTCTTCCAAAGGCCTGTGAAACGCAGTTTCTTTGCAGGCCTGACATGGCTGAAGTAGAACTTCTGCTCTGGGTGTGCTCCACTGCCCTAGAGCTGAAAGGCACAACGTGCAGGCTTCTTTCCAAAGGGCGAGTTGGGCCCCAAAGCATCTTGCTTCCAGCTCTTTCGGAAGCTAAGAAATAACTCGCTCTGCACAGTGCTCTTGCAGCCTACCGTGAACATCTCTTACAAAGGACTGTTAAATGCAGTTTCTTTGCAGGCCTGATCTGGCTGAAGTAGAACTTCTGCTCTGGGTGTGCTACATTGCCCTAGAGCTGAAAGGCACAACGTGCAGGCTTCTTTCCAAAGGGCGATTTGTTCCCCAAAGCATCATGCTTCCAGCTCTTTGGGAAGCTAAGAAACAACTCGCTCTGCACAGTGCTCTTACAGCCTACCGGGAACATCTCTTACAAAGGCCTGTGAAAATCAGTTTCTTTGCAGGCCTGGTCTGGCTGAAGTCGAACTTCTTCCCTGCGTGTGCTACATTGACCTAGATCTGAAAGGCACAACGTGCAGGCTTCTTTCCAAAGGGCGAGTTGGGCCCCACAGCATCTTGCTTCCAGCTCTTTGGGAAGCTAAGAAACAACTCGCTCTGCACAGTGCTCTTACAGCCTACCGGGAACATCACTTCCAAAGGCCTGTGAAACGCAGTTACTTTGCAGGCCTGATCTGGATGAAGTACAACTTCTGCTCTGGGTGTGCTGCATTGCCCTAGAGCTGAAAGGCACAACGTGCAGGCTTCTTTCCAAGGGGCGAGTTGGGCCCCAAAGCATCTTGCTTCCAGCTCTTTGGGAAGCTAAGAAACAACTCGCTCTGCACAGTGCTCTTACAGCCTACCGGGAACATGTCTTCCAAAGGCCTGTGAAACTCACTTTCTTTGCAGGCCTGGTCTGGCTGAAGTAGAACTTCTGCCCTGGGTGTGCTACTTTGCCCTAGAGCTGAAAGGCACAACGTGCAGGCTTCTTTCCAAAGGGCGAGTTGGGCCCCAAAGCATCTTGCTTCCAGCTCTTTGGGAAGCTAAGAAACAACTCGCTCTGCACAGTGCTCTTACAGCCTACCGGGAACATCTCTTCCAAAGGCCTGTGAAACGCAGTTTCTTTGCAGGCCAAATCTGGCTGAAGTAGAACTTCTGCTCTGGGAGTGCTACATTGCCCTGGAGCTGAAAAGCACAACGTGCAGGCTTCTTTCCAAAGGGCGAGTTGGGCCCCAAAGCATCTTGCTTCCAGCTCTTTGGGAAGCTAAGAAACAACTTGCTCTGCACAGTGCTCTTACAGCCTACCGGGACCATCTCTTCCAAAGGCCTGTTAAACGCAGTTTCTTTCAGGCCTGATCTGGCTGAAGTAGAACTTGTGCTCTGAGTGTGCTACATTGCCCTGGAGCTGAAAGGCACAACGTGCTGGCTTCTTTCCAAAGGGCGAGTTGGGCCCCAAAGCATCTTGCTTCCAGCTCTTTGGGAAGCTAAGAAACAACTCCCTCAGCACAGGGCTCTTACAGACTACCGGGACCATCTCTTCCAAAGGCCTGTGAAACGCAGTTTCTTTGCAGGCCTGATCTGGCTAAAGTAGAACTTCTGCCCTTAGTGTGCTACATTGCCCTAGAGCTGAAAGGCACAACGTGCAGGCTTCTTTCCAAAGGGCGAGTTGGGCCCCAAAGCATCTTGCTTCCAGCTCTTTGGGAAGCTAAGAAACAACTCGCTCTGCACAGTGCTCTTACAGTCTACCGGGAACATCTCTTACAAAGGCCTGTGAAACGCAGTTTCTTTGCAGGCCTGATCTGGCTGAAGTAGAACTTCTGCTCTGGGTGTGCTACATTGCCCTACAGCTGAAATGCACAACGTGCTGGCTTCTTTCCAAAGGGCGAGTTGGGCCCCAAAGCATCTTGCTTCCAGCTCTTTGGGAAGCTAAGAAACAACTCGCTCTGCACAGTGCTCTTACAGCCTACCGGGAACATCTCTTCCAAAGGCCAGTGAAACGCAGTTTCTTTGCAGGCCTGATCTGGCTGAAGTACAACTTCTGCTCTGGGTGTGCTACATTGCCCTGGAGCTGAAAGGCACAACGTGCAGGCTTCTTTCCAAAGGGCGAGTTGGGCCCCAAAGCATCTTGCTTCCAGCTCTTTGGGAAGCTAAGAAACAACTCCCTCTGCACAGTGCTCTTACAGCCTACTGGGAACATCTCGTCATAAGGCATGTGAAACGCAGTTTCTTTGCAGGCCTGATTTGGCTGAAGTAGAACTTCTGCTCCGGGTGTGCTACATTGCCCTAGAGGTGAAAGGCACAACGTTCAGGCTTCTTTCCAAAGGGTGAGTTGGGCCCCACAGCATCTTGCTTCCAGCTCTTTGGGAAGCTAAGAAACAACTCGCTCTGCACAGTGCTCTTACAGCCTACCGGGAACATCGCCTCCAAAGGCCTCTGAAACGCAGTTTCTTTGCAGGCCTGATCTGGCTGAAGTAGAACTTCTGCTCTGGGTGTGCTACACTGCCCTCGAGCTGAAAGGCACAACGTGCAGGCTTCTTTCCAAACTCCGAGTTGGGCACCAAAGCATCTTGCTTCCAGCTCTTTGGGAAGCTAAGAAACAACTCCCTCTGCACAGTGCTCTTACAGCCTACCGGGAACATCTCTTACAAAGGCCTGTGAAACTCAGTTTCTTTGCAGGCCTGGTCTGGCTGAAGTAGAACTTCTTCCCTGCGTGTGCTACACTGACCTAGATCTGAAAGGCACAACGTGCAGGCTTCTTTCCAAAGGGCGAGTTGGGCCCCACAGCATCTTGCTTCCAGCTCTTTGGGAAGCTAAGAAACAACTCGCTCTGCAAGGGCTCTTACAGCCTACCGGGAGCATCTCGTCCTAAGGCTTGTGAAACGCAGTTTCTTTGCAGGCCTGATCTGGCTGAAGTAGAACTTCTGCTCTGGGTGTGCTCCATTGCCCTATTGCTGAAAGGCACAACGTGCAGGCTTCTTTCCAAAGGGCGAGTTGGGCCCCAAAGCATCTTGCTTCTAGCTCTTTGGGAAGCTAAGAAACAACTCGCTCTGCACAGTGCTCTTACAGCCTACCAGGAACACGTCTTCCAAAGGCCGGTGAAACTCAGTTTCTTTGCAGGCCTGGTCTGGCTGAAGTAGAACTTCTTCCCTGGGTGTGCTACATTGCCCTGGAGCTGAAAGGCACAACGTGCAGGCTTCTTTCCAAAGGGTGAGTTGGGCCCCAAAGCATCTTGCTTCCAGCTCTTTGGGAAGCTAAGAAACAACAAGCTCTGCACAGTGCTCTTACAGCCTACCGGGAACATCTCTTCCAAAGGCCTGTGAAACGCAGTTTCTTTCCAGGCCTGTTCCGGCTGAAGTAGAACTTCTGTTCTGGGTGTGCTACATTGCCCTGTAGCTGAAAGGCACAACGTGCAGGCATCTTTCCAAAGGGCGAGTTGGGCCCCAAAGCATCTTGCTTCCAGCTCTTTGGGAAGCTAAGAAACAACTCGCTCTGCACAGTGCTCTTACAGCCTACCGGGAACATCTCTTACAAAGGCCTGTGAAACGCACTTTCTTTGCAGGCCTGGTCTGTCTGAAGTAGAACTTCCGCCTTGGGTGTGCTACATTGCCCTAGAGCTGAAAGGCACAATGTGCAGGCTTCTTTCCAAAGGGCGAGTTGTGCCCCAAAGCATCTTGCTTCCAGCTCTTTGGGAAGCTAAGAAACAACTCGCTCTGCACAGTGCTCTTACAGCCTACCGGGAACATCTCTTCCAATGCCCTGTGAAACGCAGTTTCTTTGCACGCCTGCTCTGGCTGAAGTAGAACTTGTGCTCTGGGTGTGCTACATTGCCCTGGAGCTGAAAGGCACAACGTGCAGGCTTCTTTCCAAAGGGCGAGTTGGGCCCCAAAGCATCTTGCTTCCAGCTCTTTGGGAAGCTAAGAAACAACTTGCTCTGCACAGTGCTCTTACAGCCTACCGGGAACATCTCTTCCAAAGGCCTGTTAAACGCAGTTTCTTTCAGGCCTGATCTGGCTGAAGTAGAACTTGTGCTCTGAGTGTGCTACATTGCCCTGGAGCTGAAATGCACAACGTGCTGGCTTCTTTCCAAAGGGCGAGTTGGGCCCCAAAGCATCTTGCTTCCAGCTCTTTGGGAAGCTAAGAAACAACTCGCTCTGCACAGTGCTCTTACAGCCTACCGGGAACATCTCTTCCAAAGGCTTGTGAAACGCAGTTTCTTTGCAGGCCTGATCTGGCTGAAGTAGAACTTCTGCTCTGGGTGTGCTACATTGCCCTGGAGCTGAAAGGCACAACGTGGAGGCTTCTTTCCAAAGGGCGAGTTGGGCCCCAAAGCATCTTGCTTCCAGCTCTTTGGGAAGCTAAGAAACAACTCGCTCTGCACAGTGCTCTTACAGCCTACCGGGAACATCTCTTCCAAAGGCCTGTGAAAAGCAGTTTCTTTGCAGGCCTGATCTGGCTGAAGTAGAACTTCTGCTCTGGGTGTGCTACATTGCCCTGGAGCTGAAAGGCACAACGTGCAGGCTTCTTTCCAAAGGGCGAGTTGGGCCCCAAAGCATCTTGCTTCCAGCTCTTTGGGAAGCTAAGAAACAACTCCCTCTGCACAGTGCTCTTACAGCCTACCGGGAACATCTCGTCATAAGGCCTGTGAAACGCAGTTTCTTTGCAGGCCTGATTTGGCTGAAGTAGAACTTCTGCTCTGGATGTGCTACATTGCCCTAGAAGTGAAAGGCACAACGTGCAGGCTTCTTTCCAAAGGGTGAGTTGGGCCCCACAGCATCTTGCTTCCAGCTCTTTGGGAAGCTAAGAAACAACTCGCTCTGCGCAGTGCTCTTACAGCCTACCGGGAACATCGCCTCCAAAGGCCTCTGAAACGCAGTTTCTTTGCAGGCCTGATCTGGCTGAAGTAGAACTTTTGCTCTGGGTGTGCTACACTGCCCTCGAGCTGAAAGGCACAACGTGCAGGCTTCTTTCCAAACTCCGAGTTGGGCACCAAAGCATCTTGCTTCCAGCTCTTTGGGAAGCTAAGAAACAACTCCCTCTGCACAGTGCTCTTACAGCCTACCGGGAACATCTCTTACAAACGCCTGTGAAACTCAGTTTCTTTGCAGGCCTGGTCTGGCTGAAGTAGAACTTCTTCCCTGCGTGTGCTACACTGACCTAGATCTGAAAGGCACAACGTGCAGGCTTCTTTCCAAAGGGCGAGCTGGGCCTCAAAGCATCTTGCTTCCAGCTCTTTGGGAAGCTAAGAAACAACTCGCTCTGCACAGTGCTCTTACAGCCTACTGGGAACATCTCGTCCTAAGGCTTGTGAAACGCAGTTTCTTTGCAGGCCTTATGTGGCTGAAGTAGAACTTCTGCTCTGGGTGTGCTCCATTGCCCTATTGCTGAAAGGCACAACGTGCAGGCTTCTTTCCAAAGGGCGAGTTGGGCCCCAAAGCATCTTGCTTCTAGCTCTTTGGGAAGCTAAGAAACAACTCGCTCTGCACAGTGCTCTTACAGCCTACCAGGAACACGTCTTCCAAAGGCCGGTGAAGCTAAGTTTCTTTGCAGGCCTGGTCTGGCTGAAGTAGAACTTCTTCCCTGGGTGTGCTACATTGCCCTGGAGCTGAAAGGCACAACGTGCAGGCTTCTTTCCAAAGGGTGAGTTGGGCCCCAAAGCATCTTGCTTCCAGCTCTTTGGGAAGCTAAGAAACAACAAGCTCTGCACAGTGCTCTTACAGCCTACCGGGAACATCTCTTCCAAAGGCCTGTGAAACGCACTTTCTTTGCAGGCCTGTTCTGGCTGAAGTAGAACTTCTGCTCTGGGTGTGCTACATTGCCCTGGAGCTGAAAGGCACAACGTGCAGGCATCTTTCCAAAGGGCGAGTTGGGCCCCAAAGCATCTTGCTTCCAGCTCTTTGGGAAGCTAAGAAACAACTCGCTCTGCACAGTGCTCTTACAGCCTACCGGGAACATCTCTTCCAAAGGCCTGTGAAACGCAGTTTCTTTGCAGGCCTGATCTGGCTGAAGTAGAACTTCTGCTCTGGGTGTGCTACATGGCCCTAGAGGTGAAAGGCACAACGTGCAGGCTTCTTTCCAAAGAGCGAGTTGTGCGCCAAAGCATCTTGCTTCCAGCTCTTTGGGACGCTAAGAAACAACTCGCTCTGCACAGTGCTCTTAGAGCCTACCGGGAACATCTCTTACAAAGGCCTGTGAAACGCAGTTTCTTTGCAGGCCTGATCTGGCTGAAGTAGAACTTCTGCTCTGGGTGTGCTACATTGCCCTACAGCTGAAATGCACAACGTGCTGGCTTCTTTCCAATGGGCGAGTTGGGCCCCAAAGCATCTTGCTTCCAGCTCTTTGGGAAGCTAAGAAACAACTCGCTCTGCACAGTGCTCTTACAGCCTACCGGGAACATCTCTTCCAAAGGCCTGTGAAAAGCAGTTTCTTTGCAGGCCTGATCTGGCTGAAGTAGAACTTCTGCTCTGGGTGTGCTACATTGCCCTGGAGCTGAAAGGCACAACGTGCAGGCTTCTTTCCAAAGGGCGAGTGGGGCCCCAAAGCATCTTGCTTCCAGCTCTTTGGGAAGCTAAGAAACAACTCGCTCTGCACAATGCTCTTACAGCCTACCGGGAACATCTCTTACAAAGGCCTGTGAAAGGCAGTTTCTTTGCAGGCCTGAATTGGCTGAAGTATAACTTCTGCTCTGGGTATGCTACATTGCCCTAGAGCTGAAAGGCACAACATGCAGGCTTCTTTCCAAAGGGCGAGTTGGGCCCCAAAGCATCTTGCTTCCAGCTCTTTGGTAAGCTAAGTAACAACTCGCTCTGCACAGTGCTCTTACAGCCGACCGGGAACATCTCTTCCAAAGGCCTGTGAAACGCAGATTCTTTGCAGGCCTGATCTGGCTGAAGTAGAACTTCTGCTCTGGGTGTGCTACATTGCACTAGAGCTGAAAGGCACAACGTGCAGGCTTCTTTCCAAAGGGCGAGTTGGGCCCCAAAGCATCTTGCTTCCAGCTCTTTGGGAAGCTAAGAAACAACTCGCTCTGCAGAGTGCTCTTACAGCCTACCGGGAACATCTCTTCCAAAGGCCTGTGAAACGCAGTTTCTTTGCAGGCCTGATCTGGCTGAAGTAGAACTTCTGCTCTGGGTGTGCTACATTGCACTAGAGCTGAAAGGCACAACGTGCTGGCTTCTTACCAAAGGCGAGTTGGGCCCCAAAGCATCTTGCTTCCAGCTCTTTGGGAAGCTAAGAAACAACTCGCTCTGCACAGTGCTCTTACAGACTACCGGGAACATCTCTTCCAAAGGCCTGTGAAATGCAGTTTCTTTGCAGGCCTGATCTGGCTGAAGTAGGACTTCTGCTCTGGGTGTGCTACATTGCCCTAGAGCTGAAAGGCACAACATGCAAGCTTCCATCCAAAGGGCGAGCTGGGCCCCAAAGCATCTTTCTTCCAGCTCTTTGGGAAGCTAAGAAACAACTCGGTCTGCACAGTGCTCTTACAGCCTACCGGGAACATCTCATACAAAGGCTTGTGAAACGCAGTTTCTTTGCAGGCCTTATCTGACTGAAGTAGAACTTCTGCTCTGGGTGTGCTTCAGTGCCCTACAGCTGAAAGGCACAACGTGCAGGCATCTTTCCAAAGGGCGAGTTGGGCCCCAAAGCATCTTGCTTCCAGCTCTATGGGAAGCTAAGAAACAACTCGCTCTGCACAGTGCTCTTATAGCCTACCGGGAACATGTCTTCCAAAGGCCTGTGAAACGCAGTTTCTTTGCAGGCCTGATCTGGCTAAAGTAGAACTTCTGCCCTTGGTGTGCTACATTGCCGTAGAGCTGAAAGGCACACCGTGCAGGCTTCTTTCCAAAGGGCGAGTTGGGCCCCAAAGCATCTTGCTTCCAGCTCTTTGGGAAGCTAAGAAACAACTCGCTCTGCAGAGTGCTCTTACAGCCTACCGGGAACATCTCTTCCAAAGGCCTGTGAAACGCAGTTTCTTTGCAGGCCTGATCTGGCTGAAGTAGAACTTCTGCTCTGGGTGTGCTACATGGCCCTATTGGTGAAAGGCACAACGTGCAGGCTTCTTTCCAAAGGGCGAGTTGGACGCCAAAGCATCTTGCTTCCAGCTCTTTGGGAAGCTAAGAAACAACTCGCTCTGCACAGTGCTCTTACAGCCTACCGGGAACATCTCTTCCAAAGGCCTGTGAAACGCAGTTTCTTTGCAGGCCTGATCTGGCTGAAGTAGAACTTCTGCTCTGGGTGTGCTACATTGCCCTACAGCTGAAATGCACAACGTGCTGGCTTCTTTCCAAAGGGCGAGTTGGGCCCCAAAGCATCTTGCTTCCAGCTCTTTGGGAAGCTAAGAAACAACTCGCTCTGCACAGTGCTCTTACAGCCTACCGGGAACATCTCTTCCAAAGGCCTGTGAAACGCAGATTCTTTGCAGGCCTGATCTGGCTGAAGTAGAACTTCTGCTCTGGGTGTGCTACATTGCCCTAGAGCTGAAAGGCACAACGTGCAGGCTTCTTTCCAAAGGGCGAGTTGGGCCCCAAAGCATCTTGCTTCCAGCTCTTTGGGAAGCTAAGAAACAACTCGCTCTGCAGAGTGCTCTTACAGCCTACCGGGAACATCTCTTCCAAAGGCCTGTGAAACGCAGTTTCTTTGCAGGCCTGATCTGGCTGAAGTAGAACTTCTGCTCTGGGTGTGCTACAGTGCCCTAGAGCTGAAAGGCACAACATGCAAGCTTCCATCCAAAGGGCGAGTTGGGCCCCAAAGCATCTTGCTTCCAGCTCTTTGGGAAGCTAAGAAACAACTCGCTCTGTAAAGTGCTCTTACAGCCTACCGGGAACATCTCTTCCAAAGGCCTGTGAAACGACATTCTTTGCAGGCCTGATCTGGCTGAAGTAGAACTTGAGCTCTGGGTGTGCTACATTGCACTAGAGCTGAAAGGCACAACATGCAGGCTTCTTTCCAAAGGGCGAGTTGGGCCCCAAAGCATCTTGTTTCCAGCTCTTTGGGACGCTAAGAAACAACTCGCTCTGCACAGTTCTCTTACAGCCTACCGGGAACATCTCTTACAAAGGCCTGTGAAACGCAGTTTCTTTGCAGGCCTGATCTCGCTGCAGTAGCACTTCTTCCCTGGGTGTGCTACATTGCCCTAGAGCTGAAAGGCACAACGTCCAGGCTTCTTTCCAAAGGGCGAGCTGGGCCCCAAAGCATCTTGCTTCCAGCGCTTTGGGAAGCTAAGAAACAACTCGGTCTGCACAGTGCTCTTACAGCCTACCGGGAAGATCTCTTCCAAAGGCCTGTGAAACGCAGTTTCTTTGCAGGCCAGATCTGGCTGAAGTAGAACTTCTGCTCTGGGTGTGCTACATTGCCCTAGTGCTGAAAGGCACAATGTGCAGGCTTCTTTCCAAAGGGCGAGTTGGGCCCCAAAGCATCTTGCTTCCAGCTCTTTGGGAAGCTAAGAAACAACTCGCTCTGCACAGTGCTCTTACAGCCTACCGGGAACATCTCTTCCAAAGGCCTGTGAAACGCAGTTTCTTTGCAGGCCTGATCTGGCTGAAGTAGAACTTGAGCTCTGGGTGTGCTACATTGCACTAGAGCTGAAGGGCACAACGTGCAGGCTTCTTTCCAAAGGGCGAGTTGGGCCCCAAAGCATCTTGCTTCCAGCTCTTTGGGAAGCTAAGAAACAACTCGGTCTGCACAGTGCTCTTACAGCCTACCGGGAACATCTCATACAAAGGCTTGTGAAACGCAGTTTCTTTGCAGGCCTTATCTGGCTGAAGTAGAACTTCTGCTCTGGGTGTGCTTCAGTGCCCTACAGGTGAAAGGCACAACGTGCAGGCATCTTTCCAAAGGGCAAGTTTGGCCCCAAAGCATCTTGCTTCCAGCTCTATGGGAAGCTAAGAAACAACTCGCTCTGCACAGTGCTCTTATAGCCTACCGGGAACATCTCTTCCAAAGGCTGTGAAACGCAGTTTCTCTGCAGGCCTGGTCTGGCTGAAGTAGAACTTCCTCCCTGGGTGTGCTACATTGTCCTAGAGCTGAAAGGGACAACGTGCAGGCTTCTTTCCAAAGGGCGAGTTGGGCCCCAAAGCATCTTGCTTCCAGCTCTTTTGGAAGCTAAGAAAAAACTCGCTCTGCACAGTGCTCTTACAGCCTACCGGGAACATCTCATAAATAGGCCTCTGAAACGCAGCTTCTTTGCAGGCCTGATCTGGCTGAAGTAGAACTTCTGCTCTAGGTGTGCTACATTGCCCTGGAGCTGAAAGGCACAACGTGGAGGCTTCTTTCCAAAGGGCGAGTTGGGCCCCAAAGCATCTTGCTTCCAGCTCTTTGGGAAGCTAAGAAACAACTCTCTCTGCACAATGCTCTTACAGCCTACCGGGAACATCTCTTACAAAGGCCTGTGAAACGCAGTTTCTTTGCAGGCCTGATTTGGCTGAAGTATAACTTCTGCTCTGGGTGTGATCCATTGCCCTAGAGCTGAAAGGCACAACATGCAGGCTTCTTTCCAAAGGGCGAGTTGGGCCCCAAAGCATCTTGCTTCCAGCTCTTTGGGAAGCTAAGAAACAACTCGCTCTGCACAGTGCTCTTACAGCCGACTGGGAACATCTCTTCCAAAGGCCTGTCAAACGTAGATTCTTTGCAGGCCTGATCTGGCTGAAGTAGAACTTCTGCTCTGGGTGTGCTACATTGCCCTAGAGCTGAAAGGCACAACGTGCAGGCTTCTTTCCAAAGGGCGAGTTGGGCCCCAAAGCATCTTGCTTCCAGCTCTTTGGTAAGCTAAGAAACAACTCGCTCTGCAGAGTGCTCTTACAGCCTACCGGGAACATCTCTTCCAAAGGCCTGTGAAACGCAGTTTCTTTGCAGGCCTGATCTGGCTGAAGTAGAACTTCTGCTCTGGGTGTGCTACATTGCCCTGGAGCTGAAATGCACAACGTGCAGGCTTCTTTCCAAAGGCGAGTTGGGCCCCAAAGCATCTTGCTTCCAGCTCTTTGGGAAGCTAAGAAACAACTCGCTCTGCACAGTGCTCTTACAGACTACCGGGAACATCTCATCCAAAGGCCTGTGAAATGCAGTTTCTTTGCAGGCCTGATCTGGCTGAAGTAGAACTTCTGCTCTGGGTGTGCTACAGTGCCCTAGAGCTGAAAGGCACAACATGCAAGCTTCCATCCAAAGGGCGAGTTGGGCCCCAAAGCATCTTGCTTCCAGCTCTTTGGGAAGCTAAGAAACAACTCGCTCTGCACAGTGCTCTTACAGCCTACCGGGAACATCTCTTCCAAAGTCCTGTGAAACGACATTCTTTTCAGGCCTGATCTGGCTGAAGTAGAACTTGAGCTCTGGGTGTGCTACATTTCACCAGAGCTGAAGGGCACAACGTGCAGGCTTCTTTCCAAAGGGCGAGTTGGGCCCCAAAGCATCTTGCTTCCAGCTCTTTGGGAAGCTAAGAAACCACTCGGTCTGCACAGTGCTCTTTCAGCCTACCGGGAACATCTCATACAAAGGCTTGTGAAACGCAGTTTCTTTGCAGGCCTTATCTGGCTGAAGTAGAACTTCTGCTCTGGGTGTGCTTCAGTGCCATACAGCTGAAAGGCACAACGTGCAGGCATCTTTCCAAAGGGCAAGTTTGGCCCCAAAGCATCTTGCTTCCAGCTCTATGGGAAGCTAAGAACAACTCGCTCTGCACAATGCTCTTACAGCCTACCGGGAACATCTCTTACAAAGGCCTGTGAAACGCAGTTTCTTTGCAGGCCTGGTCTGGCTGAAGTAGAACTTCCTCCCTGGGTGTGCTACATTGTCCTAGAGCTGAAAGGGACAACGTGCAGGCTTCTTTCCAAAGGGCGAGTTGGGCCCCAAACCATCTTGCTTCCAGCTCTTTTGGAAGCTAAGAAAAAACTCGCTCTGCACAGTGCTCTTACAGCCTACCGGGAACATCTCTTACAAAGGCCTGTGAAACGCAGTTTCATTGCAGGCCTGATTTGGCTGAAGTATAACTTCTGCTCTGGGTGTGATCCATTGCCCTAGAGCTGAAAGGCACAACATGCAGGCTTCTTTCCAAAGGGCGAGTTGGGCCCCAAAGCATCTTGCTTCCAGCTCTTTGGTAAGCTAAGAAACAACTCGCTCTGCACAGTGCTCTTACAGCCGACTGGGAACATCTCTTCCAAAGGCCTGTCAAACGTAGATTCTTTGCAGGCCTGATCTGGCTGAAGTAGAACTTCTGCTCTGGGTGTGCTACATTGCCCTAGAGCTGAAAGGCACAACGTGCAGGCTTCTTTCCAAAGGGCGAGTTGGGCCCCAAAGCATCTTGCTTCCAGCTCTTTGGGAAGCTAAGAAACAACTCGCTCTGCAGAGTGCTCTTACAGCCTACCGGGAACATCTCTTCCAAAGGCCTGTGAAACGCAGTTTCTTTGCAGGCCTGATCTGGCTGAAGTAGATCTTCTGCTCTGGGTGTGCTACATTGCCCTGGAGCTGAAATGCACAACATGCTGGCTTCTTTCCAAAGGGCGAGTTGGGCCCCAAAGCATCTTGCTTCCAGCTCTTTGGGAAGCTAAGAAACAGCTCCCTCAGCACAGGGCTCTTACAGACTACCGGGACCATCTCTTCCAAAGGCCTGTGAAACGCAGTTTCTTTGCAGGCCTGATCTGGCTAAAGTAGAACTTCTGCCCTTGGTGTGCTACATTGCCCTAGAGCTGAAAGGCACAACGTGCAGGCTTCTTTCCAAAGGGCGAGTTGGGCCCCAAAGCATCTTGCTTCCAGCTCTTTGGGAAGCTAAGAAACAACTCGCTCTGCACAGTGCTCTTACAGCCTACCGGGAACATCTCTTCCAAAGGCCTGTGAAACGCAGTTTCTTTGCAGGCCTGATCTGGCTGAAGTAGAACTTCTGCTCTGGGTGTGCCACATTGCCCTAGAGCAGAAAGGCACAACGTGCAGGCTTCTTTCCAAAGGGCGAGTTGGGCCCCAAAGCATCTTGCTTCCAGCTCTTTGGGAAGCTAGGAAACAACTCGCTCTGCACAGTGCTCTTACAGCCTACCGGGAACATCTCTTCCAAAGGCCTGTGAAACGCAGTTTGTTTGCAGGCCAGATCTGGCTGAAGTAGAACTTCTGCTCTGGGTGTGCTACATTGCCCTAGTGCTGAAAGGCACAACGTGCAGGCTTCTTTCCAAAGGGCAAGTTGGGCCCCAAAGCATCTTGCTTCCAGCTCTTTGGGAAGCTAAGAAACAACTCGCTCTGCACAGTGCTCTTACAGCCTACCGGGAACATCTCTTCCAAAGGCCTGTGAAACGAAGTTTCTTTGCAGGCCTGATCTGGCTGAAGTAGAACTTCTGCTCTGGGTGTGCCACATTGCCCTAGAGCAGAAAGGCACAACGTGCAGGCTTCTTTCCAAAGGGCGAGTTGGGCGCCAAAGCATCTTGCTTCCAGCTCTTTTTGGAAGCTAAGAAACCACTCGGTCTGCACAGTGCTCTTACAGCCTACCGGGAACATCTCATACAAAGGCTTGTGAAACGCAGTTTCTTTGCAGGCCTTATCTGGCTGAAGTAGAACTTCTGCTCTGGGTGTGCTTCAGTGGCCTACAGCTGAAAGGCACAACGTGCAGGCATCTTTCCAAAGGGCAAGTTTGGCCCCAAAGCATCTTGCTTCCAGCTCTATGGGAAGCTTAGAAACAACTCGCTCTGCACAGTGCTCTTATAGCCTACCGGGAACATCTCTTCCAAAGGCCTGTGAAACGCAGTTTCTCTGCAGGCCTGGTCTGGCTGAAGTAGAACTTCCTCCCTGGGTGTGCTACATTGTCCAAGAGCTGAAAGGGACAACGTGCAGGCTTCTTTCCAAAGGGCGAGTTGGGCCCCAAACCATCTTGCTTCCAGCTCTTTTGGAAGCTAAAAAAAACTCGCTCTGCACAATGCTCTTACAGCCTACCGGGAACATCTCTTCCAAAGGCCTGTTAAACGCAGTTTCTTTCAGGCCTGATCTGGCTGAAGTAGAACTTGTGCTCTGAGTGTGCTACATTGCCCTGGAGCTGAAAGGCACAACGTGCTGGCTTCTTTCCAAAGGGCGAGTTGGGCCCCAAAGCATCTTGCTTCCAGCTCTTTGGGAAGCTAAGAAACAACTCCCTCAGCACAGGGCTCTTACAGACTACCGGGACCATCTCTTCCAAAGGCCTGTGAAACGCAGTTTCTTTGCAGGCCTGATCTGGCTAAAGTAGAACTTCTGCCCAGGTGTGCTACATTGCCCTAGAGCTGAAAGGCACAACGTGCAGGCTTCTTTCCAAAGGGCGAATTGGGCCCCAAAGCATCTTGCTTCCAGCTCTTTGGGAAGCTAAGAAACAACTCGCTCTGAACAGTGCTCTTACAGCCTACCGGGAACATCTCTTACAAAGGCCTGTGAAACGCAGTTTCTTTGCAGGCCTGATCTGTCTGAAGTAGAACTTCTGCTCTGGGTGTGCTACAGTGCCCTAGAGCTGAAAGGCACAACATGCAAGCTTCCATCCAAAGGGCGAGTTTGGCCCCAAAGCATCTTGCTTCCAGCTCTTTGGGAAGCTAAGAAACAACTCGCTCTGCACAGTGCTCTTACACGCTACCGGGAACATCTCTTCCAAAGGCCTGTGAAACGGAGTGTCTTTGCAGGCCTGATCTGGCTGAAGTAGAGCTTCTGCTCTGGGTGTGCTACATTGCCCTAGAGCTGAAAGGCACAACGTGCAGGCTTCTTTCCAAAGGGCGAGTTGGGCCCCAAAGCATCTTGCTTCCAGCTCTTTGGGAAGCTAAGAAACAACTCGCTCTGCACAGTGCTCTTACAGCCTATCGGGAACATCTCTTACAAAGGCCTGTGAAACGCAGTTTCTATGCAGGCCTGATCTGGCTGAAGTAGAACTTCTTCCCTGGGTGTGCTACATAGCCCTAGAGCTGAAAGGCACAACGTGCAGGCTTCTTTCCAAAGGGCGAGCTGGGCCCCAAAGCATCTTGCTTCCAGCACTTTGGGAAGCTAAGAAACAACTCGGTCTGCACAGTGCTCTTACAGCCTACCGGGAACATCTCTTCCAAAGGCCTGTGAAACGCAGTTTCTTTGCAGGCCAGATCTGGCTGAAGTAGAACTTCTGCTCTAGGTGTGCTACATTGCCCTAGTGCTGAAAGGCACAACGTGCAGGCTTCTTTCCAAAGGGCGAGTTGGGCCCCAAAGCATCTTGCTTCCAGCTCTTTTGGAAGCTAAGAAACAACTCGCTCTGCACAGTGCTCTTACAGCCTACCGGGAACATCTCTTCCAAAGGCCTGTGAAACGAAGTTTCTTTGCAGGCCTGATCTGGCTGAAGTAGAACTTCTGCTCTGGGTGTGCCACATTGCCCCAGAGCAGAAAGGCACAACGTGCAGGCTTCTTTCCAAAGGGCGAGTTGGGCCCCAAAGCATCTTGCTTCCAGCTCTTTGGGAAGATAAGAAAAAACTCGCTCTGCACAGTGCTCTTACAGCCTACCGGGAACATCTCATACAAAGGCTTGTGAAACGCAGTTTCTTTGCAGGCCTTATCTGGCTGAAGTAGAACTTCTGCTCTGGGTGTGCTACAGTGCCCTACAGCTGAAAGGCACAACGTGCAGGCATCTTTCCAGAGGGCAAGTTTGGCCCCAAAGCATCTTGCTTCCAGCTCTTTGGGAAGCTAAGAAACAACTCGCTCTGCACAGTGCTCTTATAGCCTACCGGGAACATCTCTTCCAAAGGCCTGTGAAACGCAGTTTCTTTGCAGGCCTGGTCTGGCTGAAGTAGAACTTCCTCCCTGGGTGTGCTACATTGTCCTAGAGCTGAAAGGCACAACGTGCAGGCTTCTTTCCAAAGGGCGAGTTGGGCCCCAAACCATCTTGCTTCCAGCTCTTTTGGAAGCTAAGAAAAAACTCGCTCTGCACAGTGCTCTTACAGCCTACCGGGAACATCTCATACAAAGGCCTGTGAAACGCAGTTTCTTTGCAGGCCTGATCTGGCTGAAGTAGAACTTCTGCTCTGGGTGTGCTACAGTGCCCTACAGCTGAAAGGCACAACGTGCAGGCATCTTTCCAAAGGGCGAGTCTGGCCCCAAAGCATCTTGCTTCGAGCTCTTTGGGAAGCTAAGAAACAACTCGCTTTGCACAGTGCTCTTACAGCCTACCAGGAACATCTCTTCCAAAGGCCTGCGAAACGCCATTTCTTTGCAGGCCTGATCTGGCAGAAGTACAACTTCTGCTCTGGGTGTGCTACATTGCCCTAGAGGTGAAGTGCACAACGTGCAGGCTTCTTTCCAAAGGGCGAGTTGGGCCCCAAAGCATCTTGCTTTCAGCTCTTTTTGGAAGCTAAGATACAACTCGCTCTGCACAGTGCTCTTACAGCCCACCGGGAACATCTCTTTCAAAGGCCTGTGAAACGCCGTTTCTTTGCAGGCCTGGTCTGGCTGAAGTAGAACTTCCGCCCTGGGTGTGCTACATTGCCCTAGAGCTGAAAGGGACAACGTGCAGGCTTCTTTCCAAAGGGCGAGTTGGGCCCCAAAGCATCTTGCTTCCAGCTCTTTGGGAAGCTAAGAAACAACTCGGTCTGCACAGTGCTCTTACAGCCTACCGGGAACATCTCTTCCAAAGGCCTGTGAAACGCAGTTTCTTGGCAGGCCAGATCTGGCTGAAGTAGAACTTCTGCTCTGGGTGTGCTACATTGCCCTGGAGCTGAAAGGCACAACGTGCAGGCTTCTTTCCAAAGGGCGAGTTGGGCCCCAAAGCATATTGCTTCCAGCTCTTTGGGAAGCTAAGAAACAACTTGCTCTGCACAGTGCTCTTACAGCCTACCGGGAACATCTCTTCCAAAGGCCTGTTAAACGCAGTTTCTTTCAGGCCGGATCTGGCTGAAGTAGAACTTGTGCTCTGAGAGTGCTACATTGCCCTGGAGCTGAAAGGCACAACGTGCTGGCTTCTTTCCAAAGGGCAAGTTAGGCCCCAATGAATCTTGCTTCCAGCTCTTTGGGAAGCTAAGAAACAACTCGCTCTGCACAGTGCTCTTACCGCCTACCGGGAACATCTCTTACAAAGGCCTGTGAAACGCAGTTTCCTTGCAGGCCTGACCGGGCTGAAGTAGAATTTCTGTTCTGGGTGTGCTACATTGCCCTAGAGCTGAAAGGCACAACGTGCAGGCCTCTTTCCAAAGGGCGAGTTGGGCCCCAAAGCATCTTGCTTCCAGCTCTCTGGGAAGCTAAGAAACAACTCGCTCTGCACAGTGCTCTTACAGCATACCGGGAAAATCTCTTCCAAAGGCCTGTGAAACGCAGTTTCTTTGCAGGCCTGATTTGGCTGAAGTAGAACTTGAGCTCTGGGTGTGCTACATTGCACTAGAGCTGAAAGGCACAACGTGCAGGCTTCATTCCAAAGGGCGAGTTGGGCCCCAAAGCATCTTGCATCCAGCTCTTTGGGACGCTAAGAAACAACTCGCTCTGCACAGTGCTCTTACAGCCTAACGGGAACATCTCTCACAAAGGAGTGTGAAACGCTGTTTCTTTGCAGGCCTTTACCTGGCTGAAGTAGAACTTCTGCTCTGGCTCTGCTACATTGCCGTGGAGCTGAAAGGCACAACGTGCAGGCTTCATTCCAAAGGGCGAGTTGGGCCCCAAAGCATCTTGCTTCCAGCTCTTTGGGAAGCTAAGAAACAACTTGCTCTGCACAGTGCTCTTACAGCCTACCGGGAACATCTCTTCCAAAGGCCTGTTAAACGCAGTTTCTTTCAGGCCTGATCTGGCTGAAGTAGAACTTGTGCTCTGAGAGTGCTACATTGCCCTGGAGCTGAAAGGCACAACGTGCTGGCTTCTTTCCAAAGGGCGAGTTGGGCCCCAAAGCATCTTGCTTCCAGCTCTTTGGGAAGCTAAGAAACAACTCCCTCAGCACAGGGCTCTTACAGACTACCGGGACCATCTCTTCCAACGGCCTGTGAAACGCAGTTTCTTTGCAGGCCTGATCTGGCTAGTGTAGAACTTCTGCCGTTGGTGTGCTACATTGCCCTAGAGCTGAAAGGCACAACGTGCAGGCTTCTTTACAAAGGGCGAGTTGGGCCCCAAAGCATCTTGCTTCCAGCTCTTTGGGAAGCTAAGAAACAACTCGCTCTGCACAGTGCTCTTACAGCCTACCGGGAACATCTCTTACAAAGGCCTGTGAAACGCAGTTTCTTTGCAGGCCTGATCTGGCTGAAGTAGAACTTCTGCTGTGGGTGTGCTACATGGCCCTAGAGGTGAAAGGCACAACGTGCAGGCTTCTTTCCAAAGGGCGAGTTGGGCGCCAAAGCATCTTGCTTCCAGCTCTTTGGGAAGCTTTGAAACAATTCGCTCTGCACAGTGCTCTTACAGCCGACCGGGAACATCTCTTCCAGAGGCCTGTGAAATGCAGTTTCTTTGCAGGCCTGATCTGGCTGAAGTAGAACTTCTGCTCTGGGTGTGCTACATTGCCCAGGAGCTGAAAGGCACAACGTGCAGGCTTCTTTCAAAAGGGCGAGTTGGGCCCCAAAGCATCTTGCTTCCAGCTCTTTGGGAAGCTAAGAAACAGCTCGCTCTGCACAGTGCTCTTACAGCCTACCGGGAACATCTCTTACAAAGGCCTGTGAAACGCAGATTCTTTGCAGGCCTGACCTGGCTGAAGTAGAACTTCTGCTCTGGGTGTGCTACATTGCCGTGTAGCTGAAAGGCACAACGTGCAGGCTCCTTTCCAAAGGGCGAGTTGGGCCCCAAAGCATCTTGCTTCCAGCTCTTTGGGATGCTAAGAAACAACTCGCTCTGCACAGTGCTCTTACAGCCTACCGGGAACATCTCTCACAAAGGAATGGGAAACGCTGTTTCTTTGCAGGCCTGACCTGGCTGAAGTAGAACTTCTGCTCTGGCTGTGCTACATTGCCGTGGAGCTGAAAGGCACAACGTGCAGGCTTCTTTCCAAAGGGCGAGTTGGGCCCCAAAGCTTCTTGCTTCCAGCACTTTGGGAAGCTAAGAAACAACTCGCTCTGCACAGTGCTCTTACAGCCTACCGGGAACACCTCTTACAAAGGCCTGTGAAACGCAGTTTCTTTGCAGGCCTGGTCTGGCTGAAGTAGAACTTCTGCCCTGGGTGTGCTACATTGCCCTAGAGCTGAAAGGCACAACGTGCAGGCTTCTTTCCAAAGGGCGAGTTGGGCCCCAAAGCATCTAGCTTCCAGCTCTTTGGGAAGGTAAGAAACAACTCGCTCTGCACAGTGCTCTTACAGCCTACCGGGGACATCTCTTCCAAAGTCCTGTGAAACGACATTCTTTTCAGGCCTGATCTGGCTGAAGTAGAACTTCTGCTCTGGGTGTGCTACAGTGCCCTAGAGCTGAAAGGCACAACATGCAAGCTTCCATCCAAAGGGCGATTTGGGCCCCAAAGCATCTTGCTTCCAGCTCTTTGGGAAGCTAAGAAACAACTCGCTCTGCACAGTGCTCTTACAGCCTACCGGGAACATCTCTTACAAAGGCCTGTGAAACGCAGTTTCTTTGCAGGCCTGATCTCGCTGCAGTAGCACTTCTCCCCTGGGTGTGCTACATTGCCCTAGAGCTGAAAGGCACAACGTGCAGGCTTCTTTCCAAAGGGCGAGCTGGGCCCCAAAGCATCTTGCTTCCAGCACTTTGGGAAGCTAAGAAACAACTCGGTCTGCACAGTGCTCTTACAGCCTACCGGGAACATCCCTTCCAAAGGCCTGTGAAACGCAGTTTCTTTGCAGGCCAGATCTGGCTGAAGTAGAACTTCTGCTCTGGGTGTGCTACATTGCCCTAGTGCTGAAAGGCACAACGTGCAGGCTTCTTTCCAAAGGGCGAGTTGGGCCCCAAAGCATCTTGCTTCCAGCTCTTTGGGAAGCTAAGTAACAACTCGCTCTGCTCAGTGCTCTTACAGCCTACCGGGAACATCTCTTCCAAAGGCCTGTGAAACGCAGTTTCTTTGCAGGCCTGATCTGGCTGAAGTAGAACTTCTGCTGTGGGTGTGCTACATTGCCATAGAGCTCAAAGGCACAACGTGCAGGCTTCTTTCCAAAGGGCGAGTTGGGCGCCAAAGCATCTTGCTTCCAGTTCTTTGGGAAGCTATGAAACAACTCGCTCTGCACAGTGCTCTTACAGCCTACCGGGAACATCTCTTCCAAAGGCCTGTGAAACGCAGTTTCTTTGCAGGCCTGATCTGGCTGAAGTAGAACTTCTGCTCTGGGTGTGCTACATTGCCCTGGAGCTGAAAGGCACAACGTGCAGGCTTCTTTCCAAAGGGCGAGTTGGGCCCCAAAGCATCTTGCTTCCAGCTCTTTGGGAAGCTAAGAAACAGCTCGCTCTGCAGAGTGCTCTTACAGCCTACCGGGAACATCTCTTACAAAGGCCTGTGAAACGCAGATTCTTTGCAGGCCTGACCTGGCTGTAGTAGAACTTCTGCTCTGGGTGTGCTACATTGCCCTAGAGCTGAAAGGCACAACGTGCAGGCTTCTTTCCAAAGGGCGAGTTGGGCCCCAAAGCATCTTGCTTCCAGCTCTTTGGGAAGCTAAGAAACAACTCGCTCTGCAGAGTGCGCTTACAGCCTACCGGGAATATCTCTTCCAAAGGCCTGTGAAACGCAGTTTCTTTGCAGGCCTGATCTGGCTGAAGTAGAACTTCTGCTCTGGGTGTGCTACAGTGCCCTACAGCTGAAAGGCACAACGTGCAGACATCTTTCCAAAGGGCGAGTTGGGCCCCAAAGCATCTTGCTTCGAGCTCTTTGGGAAGATAAGAAACAACTCGCTTTGCACAGTGCTCTTACAGCCTACCAGGAACATCTCTTCCAAAGGCCTGCGAAACGCCGTTTCTTTGCAGGCCTGATCTGGCTGAAGTAGAACTTCTGCTCTGGGTGTGCTACATTGCCCTAGAGGTGAAGTGCACAACGTGCAGGCTTCTTTCCAAAGGGCGAGTTGGGCCCCAAAGCATCTCGCTTTCAGCTCTTTTTGGAAGCTAAGAAACAACTCGCTCTGCACAGTGCTCTTACAGCCCACCGGGAACATCTCTTCCAAAGGCCTGTGAAACGCAGTTTCTTTGCAGGCCTGGTCTGGCTGAAGTAGAACTTCCGCCCTGGGTGTGCTACATTGCCCTAGAGCTGAAAGGCACAACGTGCAGGGTTCTTTCCAAAGGGCGAGTTGGGCCTCAAAGCATCTTGCTTCCAGCTCTTTGGGAAGCTAAGAAACAACTCGCTCTGCACAGTGCTCTTACAGCCTTCCGGGAACATCTCTTCGAAGGCCTGTGAAACGCAGTTTCTTTGCAGGCCTGAACTGGCTGAAGTAGAACTTCTGCTCTGGGTGTGCTACATTGCCCTGGAGCTGAAAGGCACAACGTGCAGGCTTCTTTCCAAAGGGCGAGTTGGGCCCCAAAGCATCTTGCTTCCAGCTCTTTGGGAAGCTAAGAAACAACTTGCTCTGCACAGTGCCCTTACAGCCTACCGGGAACATCTCTTCCAAAGGCCTGTTAAACGCAGTTTCTTTCAGGCCTGATCTGGCTGAAGTAGAACTTGTGCTCTGAGAGTGCTACATTGCCCTGGAGCTGAAAGGCACAACGTGCCGGCTTCTTTCCAAAGGGCGAGTTGGACCCCAAAGCATCTTGCTTCCAGCTCTTTGGGAAGCTAAGAAACAACACCCTCAGCACAGGGCTCTTACAGACTACCGGGACCATCTCTTCCAACGGCCTGTGAAACGCAGTTTCTTTGCAGGCCTGATCTGGCTAAAGTAGAACTTCTGCCCTTGGTGTGCTACATTGCCCTAGAGCTGAAAGGCACAACGTGCAGGCTTCTTTACAAAGGGCGACTTGGGCCCCAAAGCATCTTGCTTCCAGCTCTTTGGGAAGCTAAGAAACAACTCGCTCTGCACAGTGCTCTTACAGCCTACCGGGAACATCTCTTACAAAGGCCTGTGAAACGCAGTTTCTTTGCAGGCCTGATCTGGCTGAAGTAGAACTTCTGCTGTGGGTGTGCTACATTGCCATAGAGCTCAAAGGCACAACGTGCAGGCTTCTTTCCAAAGGGCGAGTTGGGCGCCAAAGCATCTTGCTTTCAGCTCTTTGGGAAGCAATGAAACAACTCGCTCTGCACAGTGCTCTTACCGCCTACCGGGAACATCTCTTCCAAAGGCCTGCGAAACGCAGTTTCTTTTCAGGCCTGATCTTGCTGAAGTAGAACTTCTGCTCTGGGTTTGCTACATTGCCCTGGAGCTGAAAGGCACAACGTGCAGGCTTCTTTCCAAAGGGTGAGTTGGGCCCCAAAGCATCTTGCTTCCAGCTCTTTGGGAAGCTAAGAAACAGCTCGCTCTGCAGAGTGCTCTTACAGCCTACCGGGAACATCTCTTACAAAGGCCTGTGAAACGCAGATTCTTTGCAGGCCTGAACTGGCTGAAGTAGAACTTCTGCTCTGGGTGTGCTACATTGCCCTAGAGCTGAAAGGCACAACGTGCAGGCTCCTTTCCAAAGGGCGAGTTGGGCCCCAAAGCATCTTGCTTCCAGCTCTTTGGGAAGCTAAGAAACAACTCGCTCTGCAGAGTGCTCTTACCGCCTACCGGGAACATCTCTTCCAAAGGCCTGTGAAACGCAGTTTCTTTGCTGGCCTGGTCTGGCTGAAGTAGAACTTCCTCCCTGGGTGTGCTACATTGTCCTAGAGCTGAAAGGGACAACGTGCAGGCTTCTTTCCAAAGGGCGAGTTGGGCCCCAAACCATCTTGCTTCCAGCTCTTTTGGAAGCTAAGAAAAAACTCGCTCTGCACAGTGCTCTTACAGCCTACCGGGAACATCTCATACAAAGGCCTGTGAAACGCAGTTTCTTTGCAGGCCTGATCTGGCTGAAGTAGAACTTCTGCTCTGGGTGTGCTCCAGTGCCCTACAGCTGAAAGGCACAACGTGCAGGCATCTTTCCAATGGGCGAGTTGGGCCCCAAAGCATCTTGCTTCGAGCTCTTTGGGAAGCTAAGAAACAACTCGCTTTGCACAGTGCTCTTACAGCCTACCAGGAACATCTCTTCCAAAGGCCTGCGAAACGCAGTTTCTTTGGAGGCCTGATCTGGCTGAAGTAGAACTTCTGCTCTGGGTGTGCTACATTGCCCTAGAGGTGAAGTGCACAACGTGCAGGCTTCTTTCCAAAAGGCGAGTTGGGCCCCAAAGCATCTCACTTTCAGCTCTTTTTGGAAGCTAAGAAACAACTCGCTCTGCACAGTGCTCTTACAGCCCACCGGGAACATCTCTTCCAAAGGCCTGTGAAACGCAGTTTCTTTTCAGGCCTGGTCTGGCTGAAGTAGAACTTCCGCCCTGGGTGTGCTACATTGCCCTAGAGCTGAAAGGCACAACGTGCAGGCTTCTTTCCAAAGGGCGAGTTGGACCCCAAAGCATCTTGCTTCCAGCTCGTTGGGAAGCTAAGAAACAACTCGCTCTGCACAGTGCTCTTACAGCCTACCGGGAACATCTCTCACAAAGGAATGGGAAACGCTGTTTCTTTGCAGGCCTGACCTGGCTGAAGTAGAACTTCTGCTCTGGCTGTGCTACATTGCCGTGGAGCTGAAAGGCACAACGTGCAGGCTTCTTTCCAAAGGGCGAGTTGGACCCCAAAGCATCTTGCTTCCAGCTCTTTGGGAAGCTAAGAAACAACTCGCTCTGCACAGTGCTCTTACAGCCTACCGGGAACATCTCTTACAAAGGCCTGTGAAACGCAGTTTCTTTGCAGGCCTGGTCTGGCTGAAGTAGAACTTCTGCCCTGGGTGTGCTACATTGCCCTAGAGTTGAAAGGTACAACGTGCAGGCTTCTTTCCAAAGGGCGAGTTGGGCCCCAAAGCATCTTGCTTCCAGCTCTTTGGGAAGGTAAGAAACAACTCGCTCTGCACAGTGCTCTTACAGCCTACCGGGAACATCTCTTCCAAAGTCCTGTGAAACGACATTCTTTGCAGGCCTGATCTGGCTGAAGTAGAACTTGAGCTCTGGGTGTGCTACATTGCACTAGAGCTGAAAGGCACAACATGCAGGCTTCTTTCCAAAGGGCAAGTTGGGCCCCAAAGCATCTTGCTTCCAGCTCTTTGGGAAGCTAAGAAACAACTCGCTCTGCACAGTGCTCTTACAGCCGACCTGGAACATCTCTTCCAAAGGCCTGTGAAACGCAGTTTCTTTGCAGGCCTGGTCTGGCTGAAGTAGAACTTCTGCCCTGGGTGTGCTACATTGTCCTAGAGCTGAAAGGGACAACGTGCAGGCTTCTTTCCAAAGGGCGAGTTGGGCCCCAAAGCATCTTGCTTCCAGCTCTTTGGGAAACTAAGAAAAAACTCGCTCTGCACAGTGCTCTTACAGCCTACCGGGAACATCTCATACAAAGGCTTGTGAAACGCAGTTTCTTTGCAGGCCTTATCTGGCTGAAGTAGAACTTCTGCTCTGGGTGTGCTACAGTGCCCTACAGCTGAAAGGCACAACGTGCAGTCTTCTTTCCAAAGGGCAAGTTTGGCCCCAAAGCATCTTGCTTCCAGCTCTATGGGAAGCTAAGAAACAACTCGCTCTGCACAGTGCTCTTATAGCCTACCGGGAACATCTCTTCCAAAGGCCTGTGAAACGCAGTTTCTTTGCAGGCCTGGTCTGGCTGAAGTAGAACTTCCTCCCTGGGTGTGCTACATTGTCCTAGAGCTGAAAGGGACAACGTGCAGGCTTCTTTCCAAAGGGCGAGTTGGGCCCCAAAGCATCTTGCTTCCAGCTCTTTGGGATGTTAAGAAACAACTCGCTCTGCACAGTGCTCTTACACTCTACCGGGAACATCTCTTCCAAAGGCCTGTGAAACGGAGTGTCTTTGCAGGCCTGATCTGGCTGAAGTAGAGCTTCTGCTCTGGGTGTGCTACATTGCCCTAGAGCTGAAAGGCACAATGTGCAGGCTTCTTTCCAAAGGGCGAGTTGGGCCTCAAAGCATCTTGCTTCCAGCTCTTTGGGAAGCTAAGAAACAACTCGCTCTGCACAGTGCTCTTACAGCCTACAGGGAACATCTCTTCCAAAGGCCTGTGAAACGCAGTTTCTTTGCAGGCCTGATCTGGCTGAAGTAGAACTTCTGCTCTGGGTGTGCTACATTGCCCTGGAGCTGAAAGGCACAACGTGCAGGCTTCTTTCCCAAGGGCGAGTTGGGCCCCAAAGCATCTTGCTTCCAGCTCTTTGGGAAGCTAAGAAACAGCTCGCTCTGCACAGTGCTCTTACAGCCTACCGGGAACATCTCTTACAAAGGCCTGTGAAACGCAGATTCTTTGCAGGCCTGACCTGGCTGAAGTAGAACTTCTGCTCTGGGTGTGCTACATTGCCCTAGAGCTTAAAGGCACAACGTGCAGGCTCCTTTCCAAAGGGCGAGTTGGGCCCCAAAGCATCTTGCTTCCAGCTATTTGGGAAGCTAAGAAACAACTCTCTCTGCAGAGTGCTCTTACAGCCTACCGGGAACATCTCTTCCAAAGGCCTGTGTAACGCAGTTTCTTTGCAGGCCTGATCTGGCTGATGTAGAACTTCTGCTCTGGATGTGCTACATTGCCCTAGAGCTGAAAGGCACAACGTGCAGGCTTCTTACCAAAGGCGAGTTGGGCCCCAAAGAATCTTGCTTCCAGCTCTTTGGGAAGCTAAGAAACAACTCGCTCTGCACAGTGCTCTTACAGCCTACCGGGAACATCTCTTCCAAAGGCCTGTGAAACGCAGTTTCTTTGCAGGCCTGATCTGGCTGAAGTAGCACTTCTGCCCTGGGTGTGCTACATTGCCCTAGAGCTGAAAGACACAACGTGCAGGCTTCTTTCCAAAGGGCGAGTTGGGCCCCAAAGCATCTTGCTTCCAGCTCTTTGGGAAGCTAAGAAACAACTCGCTATGCACAGTTCTCTTACAGCCTACCGGGAACATCTCTCACAAAGGAGTGTGAAACGCTGTTTCTTTGCAGGCCTGACCTGGCTGATGTAGAACTTCTGCTCTGGGTGTGCTACATTGCCATGGAGCTGAAAGGCACAACGTGCAGGCTTCTTTCCAAAGGGCGAGTTGGGCCCCAAAGCATCTTGCTTCCAGCTCTTTGGGAAGTTAAGAAACAACTCGCTCTGCACAGTGCTCTTACACTCCACCGGGAACATCTCTTCCAAAGGCCTGTGAAAAGCAGTCTCTTTGCAGGCCTGATCTGGCTGAAGTAGAGCTTCTGCTCTGGGTGTGCTACATTGCCCTAGAGCTGAAAGGCACAATGTGCAGGCTTCTTTCCAAAGGGCGAGTTGGGCCTCAAAGCATCTTGCTTCCAGCTCTTTGGGAAGCTAAGAAACAACTCGCTCTGCACAGTGCTCTTACAGCCTACCGGGAACATCTCTTACAAAGGCCTGTGAAACGCAGTTTCGTTTCAGGCCTGATCTCGCTGCAGTAGCACTTCTTCCCTGGGTGGGCTACATTGCCCTAGAGCTGAAAGGCACAACGTGCAGGCTTCTTTCCAAAGGGCGAGCTGGGCTCCAAAGCATCTTGCTTCCAGCACTTTGGGAAGCTAAGAAACAACTCGGTCTGCACAGTGCTCTTACAGCCTACCGGGAACATCTCTTCCAAAGGCCTGTGAAACGAGTTTCTTTGCAGGCCTGGTCTGGCTGAAGTAGAACTTCTGCCCTGGGTGTGCTACATTGTCCTAGAGCTGAAAGGGACAACGTGCAGGCTTCTTTCCAAAGGGCGAGTTGGGCCCCAAAGCATCTTGCTTCCAGCTCTTTGGGAAGCTAAGAAACAACTTGCTCTGCACAGTGCTCTTACAGCCTACCGGGAACATCTCTTCCAAAGGCCTGTTAAACGCAGTTTCTTTCAGGCCTGATCTGGCTGAAGTAGAACTTGTGCTCTGAGAGTGCTACATTGCCCTGGAGCTGAAAGGCACAACGTGCTGGCTTCTTTCCAAAGGGCGAATTGGACCCCAAAGCATCTTGCTTCCAGCTCTTTGGGAAGCTAAGAAACAACTCCCTCAGCACAGGGCTCTTACAGACTACCGGGACCATCTCTTCCAACGGCCTGTGAAACGCAGTTTCTTTGCAGGCCTGATCTGGCTAAAGTAGAACTTCTGCCCTTGGTGTGCTACATTGCCCTAGAGCTGAAAGGCACAACGTGCAGGCTTCTTTACAAAGGGCGAGTTGGGCCCCCAAGCATCTTGCTTCCAGCTCTTTGGGAAGCTAAGAAACAACTCGCTCTGCACAGTGCTCTTACAGCCTACCGGGAACACCTCTTACAAAGGCCTGTGAAACGCAGTTTCTTTGCAGGCCTGATCTGGCTGAAGTAGAACTTCTGCTGTGTGTGTGCTACATGGCCCTAGAGGTGAAAGGCACAACGTGCAGGCTTCTTTCCAAAGGGCGAGTTGGGCTCCAAAGCATCTTGCTTCCAGCTCTTTGGGAATCTATGAAACAACTCGCTCTGCAGAGTGCTCTTACAGCCTCCCGGAACATCACTTCCAAAGGCCTGTGAAACCCAGTTTCTTTGCAGGCCTGATCTGGCTGAAGTAGAACTTCTGCTCTGGGTGTGCTACATTGCCCTAGAGCTGAAAGGCACAACGTCCAGGCTTCTTTCCAAAGGGCGAGTTGGGCCCCAAAGCATCTTGCTTCCAGCTCTTTGGGAAGCTAAGAAACAACTTGCTCTGCACAGTGCCCTTACAGCCTACCGGGAACATCTCTTCCAAAGGCCTGTTAAACGCAGTTTCTTTCAGGCCTGATCTGGCTGAAGTAGAACTTGTGCTCTGAGAGTGCTACATTGCCCTGGAGCTGAAAGGCACAACGTGCCGGCTTCTTTCCAAAGGGCGAGTTGGGCCCCAAAGCATCTTGCTTCCAGCTCTTTGGGAAGCTAAGAAACAACACCCTCAGCACAGGGCTCTTACAGACTACCGGGACCATCTCTTCCAACGGCCTGTGAAACGCAGTTTCTTTGCAGGCCTGATCTGGCTAAAGTAGAACTTCTGCCCTTGGTGTGCTACATTGCCCTAGAGCTGAAAGGCACAACGTGCAGGCTTCTTTACAAAGGGCGACTTGGGCCCCAAAGCATCTTGCTTCCAGCTCTTTGGGAAGCTAAGAAACAACTCGCTCTGCACAGTGCTCTTACAGCCTACCGGGAACATCTCTTACAAAGGCCTGTGAAACGCAGTTTCTTTGCAGGCCTGATCTGGCTGAAGTAGAACTTCTGCTGTGGGTGTGCTACATTGCCATAGAGCTCAAAGGCACAACGTGCAGGCTTCTTTCCAAAGGGCGAGTTGGGCGCCAAAGCATCTTGCTTTCAGCTCTTTGGGAAGCTATGAAACAACTCGCTCTGCACAGTGCTCTTACCGCCTACCGGGAACATCTCTTCCAAAGGCCTGCGAAACGCAGTTTCTTTTCAGGCCTGATCTTGCTGAAGTAGAACTTCTGCTCTGGGTTTGCTACATTGCCCTGGAGCTGAAAGGCACAACGTGCAGGCTTCTTTCCAAAGGGTGAGTTGGGCCCCAAAGCATCTTGCTTCCAGCTCTTTGGGAAGCTAAGAAACAGCTCGCTCTGCAGAGTGCTCTTACAGCCTACCGGGAACATCTCTTACAAAGGCCTGTGAAACGCAGATTCTTTGCAGGCCTGAACTGGCTGAAGTAGAACTTCTGCTCTGGGTGTGCTACATTGCCCTAGAGCTGAAAGGCACAACGTGCAGGCTCCTTTCCAAAGGGCGAGTTGGGCCCCAAAGCATCTTGCTTCCAGCTCTTTGGGAAGCTAAGAAACAACTCGCTCTGCAGAGTGCTCTTACAGCCTACCGGGAACATCTCTTCCAAAGGCCTGTGAAACGCAGTTTCTTTGCAGGCCAGATCTGGCTGAAGTAGAACTTCTGCTCTGGGTGTGCTACAGTGCCCTACAGCTGAAAGGCACAACGTGCAGGCATCTTTCCAAAGGGCAAGTTTGGCCCCAAAGCATCTTGCTTCCAGCTCTATGGGAAGCTAAGAAACAACTCGCTCTGCACAGTGCTCTTATAGCCTACCGGGAACATCTCTTCCAAAGGCCTGTGAAACGCAGTTTCTTTGCTGGCCTGGTCTGGCTGAAGTAGAACTTCCTCCCTGGGTGTGCTACATTGTCCTAGAGCTGAAAGGGACAACGTGCAGGCTTCTTTCCAAAGGGCGAGTTGGGCCCCAAACCATCTTGCTTCCAGCTCTTTTGGAAGCTAAGAAAAAACTCGCTCTGCACAGTGCTCTTACAGCCTACCGGGAACATCTCATACAAAGGCCTGTGAAACGCAGTTTCTTTGCAGGCCTGATCTGGCTGAAGTAGAACTTCTGCTCTGGGTGTGCTCCAGTGCCCTACAGCTGAAAGGCACAACGTGCAGGCATCTTTCCAATGGGCGAGTTGGGCCCCAAAGCATCTTGCTTCGAGCTCTTTGGGAAGCTAAGAAACAACTCGCTTTGCACAGTGCTCTTACAGCCTACCAGGAACATCTCTTCCAAAGGCCTGCGAAACGCAGTTTCTTTGCAGGCCTGATCTGGCTGAAGTAGAACTTCTGCTCTGGGTGTGCTACATTGCCCTAGAGGTGAAGTGCACAACGTGCAGGCTTCTTTCCAAAAGGCGAGTTGGGCCCCAAAGCATCTCACTTTCAGCTCTTTTTGGAAGCTAAGAAACAACTCGCTCTGCACAGTGCTCTTACAGCCCACCGGGAACATCTCTTCCAAAGGCCTGTGAAACGCAGTTTCTTTTCAGGCCTGGTCTGGCTGAAGTAGAACTTCCGCCCTGGGTGTGCTACATTGCCCTAGAGCTGAAAGGCACAACGTGCAGGCTTCTTTCCAAAGGGCGAGTTGGACCCCAAAGCATCTTGCTTCCAGCTCGTTGGGAAGCTAAGAAACAACTCGCTCTGCACAGTGCTCTTACAGCCTACCGGGAACATCTCTCACAAAGGAATGGGAAACGCTGTTTCTTTGCAGGCCTGACCTGGCTGAAGTAGAACTTCTGCTCTGGCTGTGCTACATTGCCGTGGAGCTGAAAGGCACAACGTGCAGTCTTCTTTCCAAAGGGCGAGTTGGACCCCAAAGCATCTTGCTTCCAGCTCTTTGGGAAGCTAAGAAACAACTCGCTCTGCACAGTGCTCTTACAGCCTACCGGGAACATCTCTTACAAAGGCCTGTGAAACGCAGTTTCTTTGCAGGCCTGGTCTGGCTGAAGTAGAACTTCTGCCCTGGGTGTGCTACATTGCCCTAGAGTTGAAAGGTACAACGTGCAGGCTTCTTTCCAAAGGGCGAGTTGGCCCCAAAGCATCTTGCTTCCAGCTCTTTGGGAAGGTAAGAAACAACTCGCTCTGCACAGTGCTCTTACAGCCTACCGGGAACATCTCTTCCAAAGTCCTGTGAAACGACATTCTTTGCAGGCCTGATCTGGCTGAAGTAGAACTTGAGCTCTGGGTGTGCTACATTGCACTAGAGCTGAAAGGCACAACATGCAGGCTTCTTTCCAAAGGGCGAGTTGGGCCCCAAAGCATCTTGCTTCCAGCTCTTTGGGAAGCTAAGAAACAACTCGCTCTGCACAGTGCTCTTACAGCCGACCTGGAACATCTCTTCCAAAGGCCTGTGAAACGCAGTTTCTTTGCAGGCCTGGTCTGGCTGAAGTAGAACTTCTGCCCTGGGTGTGCTACATTGTCCTAGAGCTGAAAGGGACAACGTGCAGGCTTCTTTCCAAAGGGCGAGTTGGGCCCCAAAGCATCTTGCTTCCAGCTCTTTGGGAAACTAAGAAAAAACTCGCTCTGCACAGTGCTCTTACAGCCTACCGGGAACATCTCATACAAAGGCTTGTGAAACGCAGTTTCTTTGCAGGCCTTATCTGGCTGAAGTAGAACTTCTGCTCTGGGTGTGCTACAGTGCCCTACAGCTGAAAGGCACAACGTGCAGGCTTCTTTCCAGAGGGCAAGTTTGGCCCCAAAGCATCTTGCTTCCAGCTCTATGGGAAGCTAAGAAACAACTCGCTCTGCACAGTGCTCTTATAGCCTACCGGGAACATCTCTTCCAAAGGCCTGTGAAACGCAGTTTCTTTGCAGGCCTGGTCTGGCTGAAGTAGAACTTCCTCCCTGGGTGTGCTACATTGTCCTAGAGCTGAAAGGGACAACGTGCAGGCTTCTTTCCAAAGGGCGAGTTGGGCCCCAAAGCATCTTGCTTCCAGCTCTTTGGGATGTTAAGAAACAACTCGCTCTGCACAGTGCTCTTACACTCTACCGGGAACATCTCTTCCAAAGGCCTGTGAAACGGAGTGTCTTTGCAGGCCTGATCTGGCTGAAGTAGAGCTTCTGATCTGGGTGTGCTACATTGCCCTAGAGCTGAAAGGCACAATGTGCAGGCTTCTTTCCAAAGGGCGAGTTGGGCCTCAAAGCATCTTGCTTCCAGCTCTTTGGGAAGCTAAGAAACAACTCGCTCTGCACAGTGCTCTTACAGCCTACAGGGAACATCTCTTCCAAAGGCCTGTGAAACGCAGTTTCTTTGCAGGCCTGATCTGGCTGAAGTAGAACTTCTGCTCTGGGTGTGCTACATTGCCCTGGAGCTGAAAGGCACAACGTGCAGGCTTCTTTCCCAAGGGCGAGTTGGGCCCCAAAGCATCTTGCTTCCAGCTCTTTGGGAAGCTAAGAAACAGCTCGCTCTGCACAGTGCTCTTACAGCCTACCGGGAACATCTCTTACAAAGGCCTGTGAAACGCAGATTCTTTGCAGGCCTGACCTGGCTGAAGTAGAACTTCTGCTCTGGGTGTGCTACATTGCCCTAGAGCTTAAAGGCACAACGTGCAGGCTCCTTTCCAAAGGGCGAGTTGGGCCCCAAAGCATCTTGCTTCCAGCTATTTGGGAAGCTAAGAAACAACTCTCTCTGCAGAGTGCTCTTACAGCCTACCGGGAACATCTCTTCCAAAGGCCTGTGTAACGCAGTTTCTTTGCAGGCCTGATCTGGCTGATGTAGAACTTCTGCTCTGGATGTGCTACATTGCCCTAGAGCTGAAAGGCACAACGTGCAGGCTTCTTACCAAAGGCGAGTTGGGCCCCAAAGAATCTTGCTTCCAGCTCTTTGGGAAGCTAAGAAACAACTCGCTCTGCACAGTGCTCTTACAGCCTACCGGGAACATCTCTTCCAAAGGCCTGTGAAACGCAGTTTCTTTGCAAGCCTGATCTGGCTGAAGTAGAACTTCTGCTCTGGGTGTGCTACATTGCCCTAGAGCTGAAAGACACAACGTGCAGGCTTCTTTCCAAAGGGCGAGTTGGGCCCCAAAGCATCTTGCTTCCAGCTCTTTGGGAAGCTAAGAAACAACTCGCTCTGCACAGTGCTCTTACAGCCTACCGGGAACATCTCTCACAAAGGAATGGGAAACGCTGTTTCTTTGCAGGCCTGACCTGGCTGAAGTAGAACTTCTTCTCTGGCTGTGCTACATTGCCGTGGAGCTGAAAGGCACACCGTGCAGGCTTCTTTCCAAAGGGCGAGTTGGACCCCAAAGCATCTTGCTTCCAGCTCTTTGGGAAGCTAAGAAAAAACTCGCTCTGCACAGTGCTCTTACAGCCTACCGGGAACATCTCTTACAAAGGCCCGTGAAACGCAGTTTCTTTGCAGGCCTGGTCTGGCTGAAGTAGAACTTCTGCCATGGGTGTGCTACATTGCTCTAGAGCTGAAAGGCACAACGTGCAGGCTTCTTTCCAAAGGGCGAGTTGGGCCCCAAAGCATCTTGCTTCCAGCTCTTTGGGAAGGTAAGAAACAACTCGCTCTGCACAGTGCTCTTACAGCCTACCGGGAACATCTCTTCCAAAGTCCTGTGAAACGACATTCTTTGCAGGCCTGATCTGGCTGAAGTAGAACTTGAGCTCTGGGTGTGCTACATTGCACTAGAGCTGAAAGGCACAACATGCAGGTTTCTTTCCAAAGGGCGAGTTGGGCCCCAAAGCATCTTGCTTCCAGCTCTTTGGGACGCTAAGAAACAACTCGCTATGCACAGTTCTCTTACAGCCTACCGGGAACATCTCTCACAAAGGAGTGTGAAACGCTGTTTCTTTGCAGGCCTGACCTGGCTGATGTAGAACTTCTGCTCTGGGTGTGCTACATTGCCATGGAGCTGAAAGGCACAACGTGCAGGCTTCTTTCCAAAGGGCGAGTTGGGCCCCAAAGCATCTTGCTTCCAGCTCTTTGGGAAGTTAAGAAACAACTCGCTCTGCACAGTGCTCTTACACTCCACCGGGAACATCTCTTCCAAAGGCCTGTGAAACGGAGTCTCTTTGCAGGCCTGATCTGGCTGAAGTAGAGCTTCTGCTCTGGGTGTGCTACATTGCCCTAGAGCTGAAAGGCACAATGTGCAGGCTTCTTTCCAAAGGGCGAGTTGGGCCTCAAAGCATCTTGCTTCCAGCTCTTTGGGAAGCTAAGAAACAACTCGCTCTGCACAGTGCTCTTACAGCCTACCGGGAACATCTCTTACAAAGGCCTGTGAAACGCAGTTTCTTTTCAGGCCTGATCTCGCTGCAGTAGCACTTCTTCCCTGGGTGGGCTACATTGCCCTAGAGCTGAAAGGCACAACGTGCAGGCTTCTTTCCAAAGGGCGAGCTGGGCTCCAAAGCATCTTGCTTCCAGCACTTTGGGAAGCTAAGAAACAACTCGGTCTGCACAGTGCTCTTACAGCCTACCGGGAACATCTCTTCCAAAGGCCTGTGAAACGAGTTTCTTTGCAGGCCTGGTCTGGCTGAAGTAGAACTTCTGCCCTGGGTGTGCTACATTGTCCTAGAGCTGAAAGGGACAACGTGCAGGCTTCTTTCCAAAGGGCGAGTTGGGCCCCAAAGCATCTTGCTTCCAGCTCTTTGGGAAGCTAAGAAACAACTTGCTCTGCACAGTGCTCTTACAGCCTACCGGGAACATCTCTTCCAAAGGCCTGTTAAACGCAGTTTCTTTCAGGCCTGATCTGGCTGAAGTAGAACTTGTGCTCTGAGAGTGCTACATTGCCCTGGAGCTGAAAGGCACAACGTGCTGGCTTCTTTCCAAAGGGCGAATTGGACCCCAAAGCATCTTGCTTCCAGCTCTTTGGGAAGCTAAGAAACAACTCCCTCAGCACAGGGCTCTTACAGACTACCGGGACCATCTCTTCCAACGGCCTGTGAAACGCAGTTTCTTTGCAGGCCTGATCTGGCTAAAGTAGAACTTCTGCCCTTGGTGTGCTACATTGCCCTAGAGCTGAAAGGCACAACGTGCAGGCTTCTTTACAAAGGGCGAGTTGGGCCCCCAAGCATCTTGCTTCCAGCTCTTTGGGAAGCTAAGAAACAACTCGCTCTGCACAGTGCTCTTACAGCCTACCGGGAACACCTCTTACAAAGGCCTGTGAAACGCAGTTTCTTTGCAGGCCTGATCTGGCTGAAGTAGAACTTCTGCTGTGTGTGTGCTACATGGCCCTAGAGGTGAAAGGCACAACGTGCAGGCTTCTTTCCAAAGGGCGAGTTGGGCTCCAAAGCATCTTGCTTCCAGCTCTTTGGGAATCTATGAAACAACTCGCTCTGCAGAGTGCTCTTACAGCCTCCCGGAACATCACTTCCAAAGGCCTGTGAAACCCAGTTTCTTTGCAGGCCTGATCTGGCTGAAGTAGAACTTCTGCTCTGGGTGTGCTACATTGCCCTAGAGCTGAAAGGCACAACGTGCAGGCTTCTTTCCAAAGGGCGAGTTGGGCCCCAAAGCATCTTGTTTCCAGCTCTTTGGGAAGCTCAGAAACAACTCGCTCTGCACAGTGCTCTTACAGGCTACCGGGAACATCTCGTCCTAAGGCCTGTGAAACGCAGTTTCTTTGCAGGCCTGATCTGACTGAAGTAGAAATTCTGCTCTGCGTGTGCTACATTGCCGTAGAGCTGAAAGGCACACCGTGCAGGCTTCTTTCCAAAGGGCGAGTTGGGCCCCAAAGCATCTTGCTTCCAGCTCTCCGGGAAGCGAAGAAACAACTCGCTCTGCAGAGTGCTCTTACAGCCTACCAGGAACATCTCTTCCAAAGGCCTGTGTAACGCAGTTTCTTTGCAGGCCTGATGTGGCTGATGTAGAACTTCTGCTCTGGGTGTGCTACATTGCCCTAGAGCTGAAAGGCACAACGTGCAGGCTTCTTACCAAAGGCGAGTTGGGCCCCAAAGCATCTTGCTTCCAGCTCTTTGGGAAGCTAAGAAACAACTCGCTCTGCACAGTGCTCTTACAGCCTACCGGGAACATCTCTTACAAAGGCCTGTGAAACGCAGTTTCTTTGCAGGCCTGACCTGGCTGAAGTAGAACTTCTGCTCTGGGTGTGCTACATTGACCTAGAGGTGAAAGGCACAACGTGCAGGCTTCTTTCCAAAGGGCGAGTTGGGCCCCAAAGCATCTTGCTTCCAGCTCTTTGGGAAGCTAAGAAACAACTCGCTCTGCACAGTTCTCTTACAGCCTACCGGGAACATCTCTCACAAAGGAGTGTGAAACGCTGTTTCTTTGCAGGCCTGACCTGGCTGATGTAGAACTTCTGCTCTGGGTGTGCTACATTGCCATGGAGCTGAAAGGCACAACGTGCAGGCTTCTTTCCAAAGGACAAGTTAGGCCCCAATGCATCTTGCTTCCAGCTCTTTGGGAAGCTAAGAAACAAGTCGCTCGGCACAGTGCTCTTACCGCCTACCGGGAACATCTCTTACAAAGGCCTGTGAAACGCAGTTTCCCTGCAGGCCTGACCGGGCTGAAGTAGAACTTCTGCTCTGGGTGTGCTACAGTGCCCTAGAGCTGAAAGGCACAACATGCAAGCTTCCATCCAAAGGGCGTGTTGGGCCCCAAAGCATCTTGCTTCCAGCTCTTTGGGAAGTTAAGAAACAACTCGCTCTGCACAGTGCTCTTACACTCTACCGGGAACATCTCTTCCAAAGGCCTGTGAAACGGAGTGTCTTTGCAGGCATGATCTGGCTGAAGTAGAACTTCTGCTCTGGGTGTGCTACATTGCCCTAGAGCTGAAAGGCACAATGTGCAGGCTTCTTTCCAAAGGGCGAGTTGGGCCTCAAAGCATCTTGCTTCCAGCTCTTTGGGAAGCTAAGAAACAACTCGCTCTGCACAGTGCTCTTACAGCCTACCGGGAACTTCTCTCACAAAGGAGTGTGAAACGCTGTTTCTTTGCAGGCCTTACATGGCTCAAGTAGAACTTCTGCTCTGGGTGTGCTACATTGCCGTGGAGCTGAAAGGCACAACGTGCAGGCTCCTTTCCAAAGGGCAAGTTGGGCCCCAATGCATCTTGCTTACAGCTCTTTGCGAAGCTAAGAAACAACTCGCTCAGCACAGTGCTCTTACAGCCTACCGGGACCATCTCTTCCAAAGGTCTGTGAAACGCAGTTTCTTTGCAGGCCTGATCTGGCTGAAGTAGAACTTCTGCCCTGGGTGTGCTACATTGCCATAGAGCTGAAGGGCACAACGTGCAGTCTTCTTTCCAAAGGGCGAGTTTGGCCCCTAAGCATCTTGCTTCCAGCTCTTTGAGAAGCGAAGAAACAACTCGCTCTGCACAGTGCTCTTACAGCCTACCAGGATCATCTCTTCCAAAGGCCTGTGAAATGCAGTTTCTTTGCAGGCCTGATCTTGCTGAAGTAGAACTTCTGCTCTGGGTGTGCTACATTGACCTAGAGGTGAAAGGCACAACGTGCAGGCTTCTTTCCAAAGGGCGAGTTGGGCCCCAAAGCATCTTGCTTCCAGCTCTTTGGGAAGCTAAGAAACAACTCGCTCTGCACAGTGCTCTTACAGCCTACCTGGAACATCTCTTACAAAGGCCTGTGAAACGCAGTTTCTTTGCAGGCCTGATCTGGCTGAAGTAGCACTTCTGCCCTGTGTGTGCTACATTGCCCTAGAGCTGAAAGGAACAACGTGCAGGCTTCTTTCCAAAGGGCGAGCTGGGCCCCAAAGCATCTTGCTTTCAGCTCTTTGGGAAGCTAAGAAACAACTCACTCTGCACAGTGCACTTACAGCCTACCGGGAACATCTCTCACAAAGGAGTGTGAAACGCTGTTTCTTTGCAGGCCTGGTCTGGCTGATGTAGAACTTCTGCTCTGGGTGTGCTACATTGCCATGGAGCTGAAAGGCACAACGTGCAGGCTTCTTTCCAAAGGGCAAGTTAGGCCCCAATGCATCTTGCTTCCAGCTCTTTGGGAAGCTAAGAAACAACTCGCTCGGCACAGTGCTCTTACCGCCTACCGGGAACATCTCTTACAAAGGCCTGTGAAACGCAGTTTCCCTGCAGGCCTGACCGGGCTGAAGTAGAACTTCTGCTCTGGGTGTGCTACAGTGCCCTAGAGCTGAAAGGCACAACATGCAAGCTTCCATCCAAAGGGCGAGTTGGGCCCCAAAGCATCTTGCTTCCAGCTCTTTGGGAAGTTAAGAAACAACTCGCTCTGCACAGTGCTCTTACACTCTACCGGGAACATCTCTTCCAAAGGCCTGTGAAACGGAGTGTCTTTGCAGGCCTGATCTGGCTGAAGTAGAGCTTCTGCTCTGGGTGTGCTACATTGCCCTAGAGCTGAAAGGCACAATGTGCAGGCTTCTTTCCAAAGGGCGAGTTGGGCCTCAAAGCATCTTGCTTCCAGCTCTTTGGGAAGCTAAGAAACAACTCGCTCTGCACAGTGCTCTTACAGCCTAAGGGGAACATCTCTTACAAAGGCCTGTGAAACGCAGTTTCTTTGAAGGCCTGACCAAGCTGAAGTAGAACTTCTTCCCTGGGTGGGCTACATTGCCCTAGAGCTGAAAGGCACAACGTGCAGGCTTCTTTCCAAAGGGCGAGCTGGGCCCCAAAGCATCTTGCTTCCAGCACTTTGGGAAGCTAAGAAACAACTCGGTCTGCACAGTGCTCTTACAGCCTACCGGGAACATCTCTTCCAAAGGCCTGTGAAACGAGTTTCTTTGCAGGCCTGATCTGGCTGAAGTAGAACTTCTGCTCTGGGTGTGCTACATTGCCCTTGTGCTGAAAGGCACAACGTGAAGGCTTCTTTCCAAAGGGCGAGTTGGGCCCCAAAGCATCTTGCTTCCAGCTCTTTGGGAAGCTAAGAAACAACTCGCTCTGCACAGTGCTCTTACAGCCTACCGGGAACATCTCTTCCAAAGTCCTGTGATACGCAGTTTCTTTGCAGGCCTGATCTGGCTGAAGTAGAACTTGAGCTCTGTGTGTGCTACATTGCACTAGTGCTGAAAGGCACAACCTGCAGGCTTCTTTCCAAAGGGCGAGTTGGGCCCAAAAGCATCTTGCTTCCAGCTCTTTGGGACGCTAAGAAACAACTCGCTCTGCACAGTGCTCTTACAGCCTACCGGGAACTTCTCTCACAAGGGAGTGTGAAACGCTGTTTCTTTGCAGGCCTTACATGGCTCAAGTAGAACTTCTGCTCTGGGTGTGCTACATTGCCATGGAGCTGAAAGGCACAACGTGCAGGCTCCTTTCCAAAGGGCAAGTTGGGCCCCAATGCATCTTGCTTACAGCTCTTTGCGAAGCTAAGAAACAACTCGCTCAGCACAGTGCTCTTACAGCCTACCGGGACCATCTCTTCCAAAGGCCTGTGAAACGCAGTTTCATTGCAGGCCTGATCTGGCTGAAGTAGAACTTCTGCCCTGGCTGTGCTACATTGCCCTAGAGCTGAAAGGCACAACGTGCAGGCTTCTTTCCAAAGGGCGAGTTTGGCCCCAAAGCATCTTGCTTCCAGCTCTTTGAGAAGCGAAGAAACAACTCGCTCTGCACAGTGCTGTTACAGCCTACCAGGAACATCTCTTCCAAAGGCCTGTGAAATGCAGTTTCTTTGCAGGCCTGACCTGGCTGAAGTAGAACTTCTGCTCTGGGTGTGCTACATTGACCTAGAGGTGAAAGGCACAACGTGCAGGCTTCTTTCCAAAGGGTGAGTAGGGCCCCAAAGCATCTTGCTTCCAGCTCTTTGGGAAGCTAAGAAACAACTCGCTCTGCACAATGCTCTTACAGCCTACCGGGAATATCTCTTCCAAAGTCCTGTGAAACGCAATTTCTTTGCAGGCCTGATCTGGCTGAAGAAGAACTTCTGCTCTGGGTGTGCTACATTGCCCTGGACCTGAAAGGCACAAAGTGCAGGCTTCTTTCCAAATGGCGAGTTGGGCCCCAAAGCATCTTGCTTCCAGCTCTTTGGGAAGCTAAGAAACAACTCGCTCTGCACAGTGCTCTTACAGCCTACCGGGAACATCTCTTACAAAGGCCTGTGAAACGGAGTTTCTTTGCAAGCCTGATCTGGCTGATGTAGAACTTCTGCTCTGGGTGTGCTACATTGCCCTAGAGCTGAAAGGCACAATGTGCAGGCTTCTTTCCAAAGGGCGAGTTGGTCCCCAAAGCATCTTGCTTCCAGCTCTTTGGGAAGCTAAGAAACAACTCGCTCTGCACAGTGCTCTTACTGCCTACTGGGAACCTCTCTTCCAAAGGCCTGTGAAACGCAGATGCTTTGCAGGCCTGATCTGGCTGAAGTAGAACTTCTGCTCTGGGTGTGCTTCAGTGCCCTAGAGCTGAAAGGCACAACGTGCAGGCTTCTTTCCAAAGGGCGAGTTGGGCCCTAAAGCATCTTGCTTCCAGCTCTTTGGGAAGCTAAGAAACAACTCGCTCGGCACAGTGCTCTTACCGCCTACCGGGAACATCTCTTACAAAGGCCTGTGAAACGCAGTTTCCCTGCAGGCCTGACCGGGCTGAAGTAGAACTTCTGCTCTGGGTGTGCTACAGTGCCCTAGAGCTGAAAGGCACAACATGCAAGCTTCCATCCAAAGGGCGAGTTGGGCCCCAAAGCATCTTGCTTCCAGCTCTTTGGGAAGTTAAGAAACAACTCGCTCTGCACAGTGCTCTTACACTCTACCGGGAACATCTCTTCCAAAGGCCTGTGAAACGGAGTGTCTTTGCAGGCCTGATCTGGCTGAAGTAGAGCTTCTGCTCTGGGTGTGCTACATTGCCCTAGAGCTGAAAGGCACAATGTGCAGGCTTCTTTCCAAAGGGCGAGTTGGGCCTCAAAGCATCTTGCTTCCAGCTCTTTGGGAAGCTAAGAAACAACTCGCTCTGCACAGTGCTCTTACAGCCTAAGGGGAACATCTCTTACAAAGGCCTGTGAAACGCAGTTTCTTTGCAGGCCTGACCTGGCTGAAGTAGAACTTCTTCCCTGGGTGGGCTACATTGCCCTAGAGCTGAAAGGCACAACGTGCAGGCTTCTTTCCAAAGGGCGAGCTGGGCCCCAAAGCATCTTGCTTCCAGCACTTTGGGAAGCTAAGAAACAACTCGGTCTGCACAGTGCTCTTACAGCCTACCGGGAACATCTCTTCCAAAGGCCTGTGAAACGAGTTTCTTTGCAGGCCTGATCTGGCTGAAGTAGAACTTCTGCTCTGGGTGTGCTACATTGCCCTTGTGCTGAAAGGCACAACGTGAAGGCTTCTTTCCAAAGGGCGAGTTGGGCCCCAAAGCATCTTGCTTCCAGCTCTTTGGGAAGCTAAGAAACAACTCGCTCTGCACAGTGCTCTTACAGCCTACCGGGAACATCTCTTCCAAAGTCCTGTGATACGCAGTTTCTTTGCAGGCCTGATCTGGCTGAAGTAGAACTTGAGCTCTGTGTGTGCTACATTGCACTAGTGCTGAAAGGCACAACCTGCAGGCTTCTTTCCAAAGGGCGAGTTGGGCCCAAAAGCATCTTGCTTCCAGCTCTTTGGGACGCTAAGAAACAACTCGCTCTGCACAGTGCTCTTACAGCCTACCGGGAACTTCTCTCACAAAGGAGTGTGAAACGCTGTTTCTTTGCAGGCCTTACATGGCTGAAGTAGAACTTCTGCTCTGGGTGTGCTACATTGACCTAGAGGTGAAAGGCACAACGTGCAGGATTCTTTCCAAAGGGTGAGTTGGGCCCCAAAGCATCTTGCTTCCAGCTCTTTGGGAAGCTAAGAAACAACTCGCTCTGCACAGTGCTCTTACAGCCTACCGGGAATATCTCTTCCAAAGTCCTGTGAAACGAAATTTCTTTGCAGGCCTGATCTGGCTGAAGAAGAACTTCTGCTCTGGGTGTGCTACATTGCCCTGGACCTGAAAGGCACAAAGTGCAGGCTTCTTTCCAAATGGCGAGTTGGGCCCCAAAGCATCTTGCTTCCAGCTCTTTGGGAAGCTAAGAAACAACTCGCTCTGCACAGTGCTCTTACAGCCTACCGGGAACATCTCTTACAAAGGCCTGTGAAACGGAGTTTCTTTGCAAGCCTGATCTGGCTGATGTAGAACTTCTGCTCTGGGTGTGCTACATTGCCCTAGAGCTGAAAGGCACAACGTGCAGGCTTCTTTCCAAAGGGCGAGTTGGGCCCTAAAGCATCTTGCTTCCAGCTCTTTGGGAAGCTAAGAAACAACTCGCTCTGCAGAGTGCTCTTACAGCCTACCGGGAACAACTCTTGCAAAGGCCTGTGAAACGCAGTTTCTTTGCAGGCCTGACCTGGCTGAAGTAGAACTTCTGCCCTGGGTGTGCTACATTGCCGTAGAGCTGAAAGGCACAACCTGCAGGCTTCTTTCCAAAGGGCGAGTTGGGCCCCAAAGCATCTTGCTTCCAGCTCTTTGGGAAGCGAAGAAACAACTCGCTCTGCACAGTGCTCTTACAGCCTACCGGGAACATCTCTTACAAAGGCCTGTGAAACGCAGTTTCTTTGCAGGCCTGATCTCGCTGCAGTAGCACTTCTTCCCTGGGTGGGCTACATTGCCCTAGAGCTGAAAGGCACAACGTGCAGGCTTCTTTCCAAAGGGCGAGCTGGGACCCAAAGCATCTTGCTTCCAGCACTTTGGGAAGCTAAGAAACAACTCGGTCTGCACAGTGCTCCTACAGCCTACCGGGAACATCTCTTCCAAAGGACTGTGAAACGAGTTTCTTTGCAGGCCAGATCTGGCTGAAGTAGAACTTCTGCTCTGGGTGTGCTACATTGCCCTAGTGCTGAAAGGGACAACGTGCAGGCTTCTTTGCAAATGGCGAGTTGGGCCCCAAAGCATCTTGCTTCCAGCTCTTTGGGAAGGTAAGAAACATCTCGCTCTGCACAGTGCTCTTACAGCTTACCGGGAACATCTCTTCCAAAGGCCTGTGAAACGCAGGTTCTTTGCAGGCCTGATCTTGCTGAAGTAGAACTTCTGCACTGGGTGTGCTACATTGCCCTAGAGCTGAAAGGCACAACGTACAGGCTTCCTTCCAAAGGGCGAGTTGGGCCCCAAAGCATCTTGCTTCCAGCTCTTTGGGAAGCTAAGAAACAACTCGCTCTGCACAGTGCTCTTACAGGCTACCGGGAACATCTCGTTCTAAGGCCTGTGAAACGCAGTTTCTTTGCAGGCCTGATCTGGCTGAAGTAGAACTTCTGCTCTGGGTGTGCTACTTTGCCGTAGAGCTGAAAGTCACAACGTGCAGGCTTCTTTCCAAAGGGCGAGTTGGGCCCCAAAGCATCTTGCTTTCAGCTCTTTGGGAAGCTAAGAAACAACTCGCTCTGCACAGTGCTCTTACAGCCAACCGGGAACATCTCTTCCAAAGGCCTGTGAAACGCAGTTTCTTTGCAGGCTTGGTCTGGCTGAAGTAGAACTTCTGCCCTGGGTGTGCTACATTGCCCTAGAGCTGAAAGGCACAATGTGCAGGCTTCTTTCCAAAGGGCGAGTTGGGCCCCACAGCATCTTGCTTCCAGCACTTTCGGATGCTAAGAAACAACTCTCTCTGCACAGTGCTCTTACAGCCTACCGGGAACATCTCTTACAAAGGCCTGTGAAACGCAGTTTCGTTGCAGGCCTGATCTGGCTGAAGTAGAAATTCTGCCCTGGGTGTGCTACATTGCCCTAGAGCTGAAAGGCACAACGTGCAGGCGTCTTTCCAAAGGGCGAGTTGGGCCCCAAACATCTTGCTTCCAGCTCTTTGGGAAGCTAAGAAACAACTCGCTCTGCACAGTGCTCTTACAGCCTACCGGGAACATCTCTTCCAAAGGCATGTGAAACGCAGTTTCTTTAGAGGCCTGATCTGGCTGAAGTAGAACTTGAGCTCTGTGTGTGCTACATTGCACTAGAGCTGAAAGGCACAACGTGCAGGCTTCTTTCCAAAGGGCGAGTTGGGCCCCAAAGCATCTTGCTTCCAGCTCTTTGGTAAGCTAAGAAACAACTCGCTCTGCACAGTGCTCTTACAGCCTACCGGGAACATCTCTCACAAGGGAGTGTGAAACGCTGTTTCTTTGCAGGCCTTACATGGCTGAAGTACAACTTCTGCTCTGGGTGTGCTACATTGCCGTGGAGCTGAAAGGCACAACGTGCAGGCTTCTTTACAAAGGGCAAGTTGGGCCCCAATGCATCTTGCTTCCAGCTCTTTGGGAAGCTAAGAAACAACTCGCTCAGCACAGTGCTCTTACAGCCTACCGGGACCATCTCTTCCAAAGGCCTGTGAAACGCAGTTTCTTTGCAGGCCTGATCTGGCTGAAGCAGAACTTCTGCCCTGGGTGTGCTACATTGCCCTAGAGCTGAAAGGCACAACGTGCAGGCTTCTTTCCAAAGGGCGAGTTGGGCCCCAAAGCATCTTGCTTCCAGCTCTTTGAGAAGCGAAGAAACAACTCGCTCTGCACAGTGCTCTTACAGCCTACCAGGAACATCTCTTCCAAAGGCCTGTGAAATGCAGTTTCTTTGCAGGCCTGACATGGCTGAAGTAGAACTTCTGCTCTGGGTGTGCTACATTGACCTAGAGGTGAGAGGCACAACGTGCAGGCTTCTTTCCAAAGGGCGAGTTGGGCCCCAAAGCATCTTGCTTCCAGCTCTTTGGGAAGCTAAGAAACAACTCGCTCTGCACAGTGCTCTTACAGCCCGCCGGTAACATCTCTTACAAAGGCCTGTGAAACGCAGTTTCTTTGCAGGCCTGATCTGGATGAAGTAGAACTTCTGCTCTGGGTGTGCTACATTGCCCTAGAGCTGAAAGGCACAATGTGCAGGCTTCTTTCCAAAGTGCGAATTGGGCCCCAAAGCATCTTGCTTCCAGCTTTTTCTGAAGCCAGAAACAACTCGCTCTGCACAGTGCTCTTACAGCCTACCAGGAACATCTCTTCCAAAGGCCTGTGAAACGCAGTTTCTTTGCAGGCCTGTTCTGGCTGAAGTAGAACTTCTGCTCTGGGTGTGCTACATTGCCCTACAGGTGAAAGGCACAACGTGCAGGCTTCTTTCCAAAGGGCGAGTTGGGCCCCAAAGCATCTTGCTTCCAGCTCTTTGGGAAGCTAAGAAACAACTCCCTCTGCACAGTGCTCTTACAGCCCACCGGGAACATCTCTTCCAAAGGCCTGTGAAACGCAGTTTCTTTGCAGGCCTGATGTGGCTGAAGTAGCACTTCTGCCCTGGCTGTGCTACATTGCCCTAGAGCTGAAAGGAACAACGTGCAGGCTTTTTTCCAAAGGGCGAGTTGGGCCCCAAAGCATCTTGCTTCCAGCTCTTTGGGAAGCTAAGAAAAAACTCGCTCTACACAGTGCTCTTACAGCCTACCGGGAACATCTCATACAAAGGCCTGTGAAAAGCAGATTCTTTGCAGGCCTGATCTGGCTGAAGTGGAACTTCTGCTCTGGGTGTGCTACAGTGCCCTACAGCTGAAAGGCACAACGTGCAGGCATCTTTCCAAAGGGCGAGTTTGGCCCCAAAGCATCTTGCTTCGAGCCCTTTGGGAAGCTAAGAAACAACTCGCTTTGCACAGTGCTCTTACAGCCTACCAGGAACATCTCTTCCAAAGGCCTGCGAAACGCCGTTTCTTTTCAGGCCTGATCTGGCTGAAGAAGAACTTCTGCACTGGGTGTGCTACATTGCCCTAGAGGTGAAAGGCACAACGTGCAGGCTTCTTTCCAAAGGGCGAGTTGGGCCCCAAAGCATCTTGCTTTCAGCTCTTTGGGAAGCTAAGAAACAACTCGCTCTGCACAGTGCTCTTACAGCCCACCGGGAACATCTCTTCCAAAGGCCTGTGAAACGCAGTTTCTTTGCAGGCCTGGTCTGGCTGAAGTAGAACTTCTGCCCTGGGTGTGCTACATTGCCCTAGAGCTGAAAGGCACAATGTGCAGGCTTCTTTCCAAAGGGCGAGTTGGGCCCCACAGCATCTTGCTTCCAGCACTTTCGGATGCTAAGAAACAACTCGCTCTGCACAGTGCTCTTACAGCCTACCGGGAACATCTCTCACAAAGGAGTGTGAAACGCTGTTTCTTTGCAGGCCTTACATGGCTGAAGTACAACTTCTGCTCTGGGTGTGCTACATTGCCTTGGAGCTGAAAGGCACAACGTGCAGGCTTCTTTCCAAAGGGCAAGTTGGGCCCCAATGCATCTTGCTTCCAGCTCTTTGGGAAGCTAAGAAACAACTCGCTCAGCACAGTGCTCTTACAGCCTACCGGGACCATCTCTTCCAAAGGCCTGTGAAACGCAGTTTCTTTGCAGGCCTGATCTGGCTGAAGTAGAACTTCTGCTCTGGGTGTGCTACATTGCCCTAGAGCTGAAAGGCACAACGTGCAGGCTTCTTTCCAAAGGGCGAGTTGGGCCCCAAAGCATCTTGCTTCCAGCTCTTTGGGAAGCTAAGAAACAACTCGCTCTGCACAGTGCTCTTACAGGCTACCGGGAACATTTCGTCCTAAAACCTGTGAAACGCAGTTTCTTTGCAGGCCTGACCTGGCTGAAGTAGAACTTCTGCTCTGCGTGTGCTACATTGCCGTAGAGCTGAAAGGCACACCGTGCAGGCTTCTTTCTAAAGGGCGAGTTGGGCCCCAAAGCATCTTGCTTCCAGCTCTCTGGGAAGCGAAGAAACAACTCGCTCTGCACAGTGCTCTTACAGCCTACCAGGAACATCTCTTCCAAAGGCCTGTGAAATGCAGTTTCTTTGCAGGCCTGACCTGGCTGAAGTAGAACTTCTGCTCTGGGTGTGCTACATCGACCTAGAGGTGAAAGGCACAACGTGCAGGCTTCTTTCCAAAGGGCGAGTTGGGCCCCAAAGCATCTTGCTTCCTGCTCTTTGGGAAGCTAAGAAACAACTCGCTCTGCACAGTGCTCTTACAGCCCACCGGGAACATCTCTTACAAAGGCCTGTGAAACGCAGTTTCTTTGCAGGCCTGATCTGGCTGAAGTAGCACTTCTGCCATGTGTGTGCTACCTTGCCCTAGAGCTGAAAGGAACAACGTGCAGTCTTCTTTCCAAAGGGCGAGCTGGGCCCCAAAGCATCTTGCTTCCAGCTCTTTGGGAAGCTAAGAAACAACTCACTCTGCACAGTGCTCTTACAGCCTACCGGGAATATCTCATCCAAAGGCCTGTGAAACGCAGTTTCTTTGCAGGCCTGATCTGGCTGAAGAAGAACTTCTGCTCTGGGTGTGCTACATTGCCCTGGATCTGAAAGGCCCAAAGTGCAGGCTTCTTTCCAAAGGGCGAGTTGGGCTCCAAAGCATCTTGCTTCCAGGTCTTTGGGAAGCTAAGAAACAACGCGCTCTGCACAGTGCTCTTACAGCCTACCAGGAACATCTCTTCCAAAGGCCTGTGAAACGCAGTTTCTTTGCAGGCCTGACCTGGCTGAAGTAGAACTTCTGCTCTGGGTGTGCTACATTGCCCTAGAGGTGAAAGGCACAACGTGCAGGCTTCTTTCCTAAGGGCGAGTTGGGCCCCAAAGCATCTTGCTTCCAGCTCTTTGGGAAGCTAAGAAACAACTCGCTCTGCACAGTGCTCTTTCAGCCTACCGGGAACATCTCTTCCAAAGGCGTGTGAAACGCACTTTCTTTGCAGGCCTGATCTGGCTGAAGTAGAACTTCTGCTCTGGGTGTGCCACATTGCCCTAGAGCTGAAAGGCACAACGTGCAGGCTTCTTTCCAAAGGGCGAGTTGGGCCCAAAAGCATCTTGCTTCCAGGTCTTTGGGAAGCTAAGCATCAACTCGCTCTGCACAGTGCTCTTACAGCATACCGGGAACATCTCTTACAAAGGCCTGTGAAACGCAGTTCCTTTGCAGGCCTGATCTCGCTGAAGGAGAACTTCTGCTCTTGGTGTGCCACATTGCTCTAGAGCTGAAAGGCACAACGTCCAGGCTTCTTTCCAAAGGGCGAGTTGGGCCCCAGAGCATCTTGCTTCCAGCTCTTCAGGAAGCTAAGAAACAACTCGCTTAGAGAGCGTCGGAAAGCAGCTATGTCAGACAGGCCCCCTTGCTCTCAGCCATGCCCTCCATTTCTCTAGAGGTGGAAGGCACATGCACTGATTCTGGATCTACCCCTCAATGGGAGACAAACCACACCTTGTCCTGCTTCCAGCTCTTTAGGAAGTGGAGAAAAAACTCCTTTCCACAGTGCTCTTGCGGCGTCCTGGGAACATCTCATACAAAGGAGGCTGAACGCCGTTTCTTTTCAGCACTTCACTAGCCAGTGTGAGACATCTGCATCCTGGACGTTTCCACCTTGTTAAGCCGGCTCCGACGAAATGCCTACATCTTCCCCTTGAGCAATGGGGATGACCACCATATGATTGTGGTTCCACATGCTGTGGAGGAGAGAGACAATAGGCTTTTAACTAACCACGAAGTGCAATGGTTGGGAGAGTTTCAGAAAGCACCAGTGGCAGAAAGACCCCTTTACTCTCAGCTGCGCCCTCCATTGCTGTAGAGGTGGAAGGCACAAAGCACTGCCTCCATCCTTCAATGGGAGACAAGCCATAAACTGTCTTGCCTCCAGCTCTTTAGGAAGCTGAGAAAGAACTCGCTTTCCACAGTGCTGTTACAGCATACGAGGAAACTCTCATAGAGAGGCAGCTCAAATGCAAATTCTTCCCAGTGCTTAACTGGCCGCTTTAGGACTTCCGCTTCTGCCACAGTTCCACCTTGCCAACCCGGCTCAGACGAAATGCCTACATGTTCCCCTTAAGCAATGGGGCGAAGCCCACATGATTGTGCTTCCACATGCTTAGCAGGAGCACACAATAGGCTTTTTACAAACCGCCATTGTGCACTGGGTCAGAGAGTGTCAGAATGCGCCTATGTCAGAAAGGGCCCTTAGCTCTCAGCCGTGCCCTCCATTGCTCTAGAGGTGGAAGGCACAAAGCACTGCCTCAATCCTTCAATGGGAGACAAGCCATAAACTGTCTTGCCTCCAGCTCTTTAGGAAGCTGACAAACAACTCGCTTTCCACAGTCCTGTTACAGCAGACCGGGGAACTTCTCAAACAAAGGCAGCTCAAATGGCATTTCTTCCCAGCCCTTAACTCACAGCTTTAGGACTCCTGCTTCTGCCGCAATTCCACGTGGCCAACCCGGCTCAGACGAAATGCCTACATCTTCCCCTGAAGCAACTGGGCTGAGTCCCAAATGATTGAGCGTCCACGTGCTTAGGAGGCGATAGACTGCCCGCCTTTTTCCAACCAGCATTGTGCACTGCTGGATGAGAGTGTCGGAAAGCAGCTATGTCATAAAGACCCCTTTGCTCTTAGCCGTGCCCTTCATTGCTCTAGACGTGGAATGCACAATGCACTGGCTCCCCCACTCAAGGGGCGACAAGCCACAGAGCATCTTCCTTCCATGTCTTTAGGAAGCTGAGAAAGAGCTCGCTTTCAACGGTGCTCTTTCTGTGTCCTGGCAACATCTGATACAAAGGCAGCTGCTATGCCATTTCTTTTCAGTGCTTAACTCGCAGATTTGGAACTTCTGCTCCTGCTGCATTTCCACCTTGCCAACCGGGCTCAGACGAAAGGTCTACATCTTCCCCTTCAGCAACGGGGACGAGGCCCAGATGACTGTGCTTCCGCATGCTTAGAAGGAGCAGACTATAGGCTTTTTACAAACCGCCATTGTGCACTGGGTCAGAGAGTGTCAGAATGCACCTATGTCAGAAAGGGCCCTTTGCTCTCAGCCGTGCCCTCCATTGCTCTAGAGGTGGAAGGCACAAAGCACTGCCTCCATCCTCCAATTGGAGACAAGCCATCAACTGTCCTGCTTCTAGCTCTTTAGGAAGCTGGGAAAGAACTCGCATTCCACAGTGCTCTTACAGCGTCCTGGGAACGTCTCATACAAAGGCAGCTGAACACCGTGTCTTTTCATCCCTTACCTCACCAATCTGCAACATCTGTTCTGCCGCATTTCCACCTTGCCAACCCGGCTCAGACGAAATGCCTACATCTTCCCCTGAAGCAACTGTGCTTATTCCCAAATGATTGAGCATCCACATGCTTAGGAGGCGATAAACTGCATGCCTTTTTCCCACCACCATTTTACACTGCTTAGAGAGCGTCGGAAAGCAGCTATGTCAGAAAGGCCCCTTTGCTCTCAGCCATGCCCTCCATTGCTCTCGAGGTGGAAGGCACAAGGCACTGGTTCTGGATCCACCCCTCAATGGGAGACAAACCACATCTTGTCCTGCTTCCAGCTCTTTAGGAAGTGGAGAAAAAACTCCCTTTCCACAGTGCTCTTTCAGCGTCCTGGGAACATCTCATACAAAGGAGGCTGAACGCCGTTTCTTTTCAGTACTTCACTCGACAGTCTGGGACATCTGCATCCTGCACGTTTACATCTTGCCAACCCGGCTCAGACGAAATGCCTACATCTTCCCCTTGAGCAACGGGGATGAGGCCCATATGATTGTGGTTCCACATGCTCAGGAGAAGAGAGACAATAGGCTTTTAATTAACCACGAAGTGCAATGGTTGGGAGAGTGTCAGAAAGCACCAATGGCAGAAAGACCCCTTTACTCTCAGCCGCGTCCTCCATTGCTGTAGAGATGGAAGGCACAAAGCACTGCCTTCATCCTTTAATGGAAGACAAGCCATAAACTGTCTTGCCTCCAGCTCTTTAGGAAGCTGAGAAAGAACTCGCTTTCCACAGTGCTGTTACAGCATCCGAGGAAACTCTCATAGAGAGGCAGCTCAAATGCCATTTCTTCCCAGTGCTTAATTGGCCGCTTTAGGACTTCCGCTTCTGCCACAGTTCCACCTTGCCAACCCGGCTCAGACGAAATGTCTACATCTTCCCCTTCAGCAACGGGGCGATCCCAAATGATTGTGCTTCCACATGCTTAGCAGGAGCAGACAATAGGCTTTTTACAAACCGCCATTGTGCACTGGGTCAGAGAGTGTCAGAATGCACCTATGTCAGAAAGGGGCCTTTGCTCTCAGCCGTGCCCTCCATTGCTCTAGAGGTGGAAGGCACAAAGCACTGCCTCCATCCTTCAATTGGAGACAAGCCATCAACTGTCTTGCCTCCAGCTCTTTAGGAAGCTGACAAACAACTCGCTTTCCACAGTCCTGTTACAGCAGACCGGGCAACTTCTCATACAAAGGCAGCTCAAATGGCATTTCTTCCCAGCCCTTAACTCGCAGCTTTAGGACTCCTGCTTCTGCCGCAATTCCACCTTGCCAACCCGGCTCAAGGAAATGCCTACATCTTCCCCTGAAGCAACTGTGCTGAGTCCCAAATGATTGAGCGTCCACGTGCTTAGGAGGCGATAGACTGCACGCCTTTTTCCAACCAACTTTGTGCACTGCGGGAGAGAGTGTCGGAAAGCAGCTATGTCAGAAAGACCCCTTTGGTCTCAGCCGTGCCCTTCATTGCTCTAGACGTGGAATGCACAATGCACTGGATCCCCCCCTAAAGGAGCCACAAGCCACAGACCATCTTCCTTCCGTCTCTTTAGCAAGCTGAGAAAGAACTCGCTTTCAACAGTGCTCTTTCTGTGTCCTGGCAACATCTCATACAAAGGCAGCTGCTATGCCATTTCTTTTCAGCGCTTAACTCGCAGATTTGGAACTTCTTCTCCTGCCACATTGCCACCTTGCCAACCCGGCTCAGACGAAATCTCTACATCTTCCCCTTCAGCAACGGGGACAAGGCCCAGATGACTGTGCTTCCGCATGCTTAGCAAGGCAGACAAGAGGCTTTTTCCAAACCGCCATTGTGCACTGGGTCAGAGAGTGTCAGAATGCACCTCTGTCAGAAAGGGCCGCTTGCTCTCAGCCGTGCCCTCCATTGCTCTAGAGGTGGAAGGCACAAAGCACTGCCTCCATCCTTCAATTGGAGACAAGCCATCAACTGTCCTGCTTCCAGCTCTTTGGGAAGCTGGGAAAGCACTCGCATTCCACAGTGGTCTTACAGCGTCCTGGGAACGTCTCATACAAAGGCAGCTGAACACCGTGTCTTTTCAGCCCTTAACTCACCAATCTGCAACATCTGCTTCTGCCGCATTTCCACCTTGCCAACCCTGCTCAGACGAAATGCCTATATCTTCCCCTTAAGCAATGGTGGCGAAGACCACATGATTGTGCTTCCACATGCTTAGCAGCATTAGACAATAGCCTTATTACAAACTGCCTTTGTGCACTGGGTCAGAGAGTATCAGAATGCACCTATATCAGAAAGGGCCCTTTGCTCTCAGCAGTGCCCTCCATGGCTCTAGAGGTGGAAGGCACAAAGCACTGCCTCCATCCTTCAAGTGGAGACAAGCCATCAACTGTCTTGCCTCCAGCTCTTTAGGAAGCTGACAAACAACTCGCTTTCCACAGTCCTGTTACAGCAGACCGGGGAACTTCTCATACAAAGGCAGCTCAAATGGCATTTCTTCCCAGCCCTTAACACGTAGCTTTAGGACTCCTGCTTCTGCCGCAATTCCACCTTGCCAACCCGGCTCAGAGGAAATGACTACAGCTTCTCCTTAAGCAACGGGGGCGAAGCCCACATGATTGTGCTTCCACATGCTTAGCAGGAGCAGACAATAGGCTTTTTACAAACCGCCACTGTGCACTGGGTCAGAGAGTGTCAGAATGCACCTATGTCAGAAAGGGCCCTTTGCTCTCAGCCGTGCCCTCCATTGCTCTAGAGGTGGAAGGCACAAAGCACTGCCTCCATCCTTCAATTGGAGACAAGCCATCAACTGTCTTGTCTCCAGCTCTTTAGGAAGCTGACAAACAACTTGCTTTCCACAGTCCTGTTACAGCAGAACGGGGAACTTCTCAGACAAAGGCAGCTCCATTGGCATTTCTTCCCAGCCCTTAACTCGCAGCTTTAGGACTCCTGCTTCTGCCGCAATTCCACCTTGCCAACCCGGCTCAGACGAAATGCCTACATCTTCCCCTGAAGCAACTGGGCTGAGTCCCAAATGATTGAGCGTCCACGTGCTTAGGAGGCGATAGACTGCACGCCTTTTTCCAACCACCATTGTGCACTGCTGGAGACAGTGTCGGAAAGCAGTGATGTCAGAAAGACCCCTCTGCTCTCAACCGTGCCCTTCATTGCTCTAGACGTGGAATGCACAATGCACTGGCTCCCCCCCTCAAGGGGCGACAAGCCACAGACCGTCTTCCTTCCATCTCTTTCGGAAGCTGAGCAAGAACTGGCTTTCAACAGTGCTCATTCTGTGTCCTGGCAACATCTCATACAAAGGCAGCTGATATGCCATTTCTTTTCAGCGCTTAACTCGCAGATTTGGAACTTCTGCTCCTGCCACATTTGCACCTTGCCAACCCGGCTCAGACGAAATGTCTACATCTTCTCCTTCAGCAACGGGGACGAGGCCCAGGTGACTGTGCTTATGCATGCTTAGCAGGAGCAGACAATAGGCTTTTTACAAACTGCCATTGTGCACTGTGTCAGAGAGTGTCAGAATGCACCTATGTCAGAAAGGGCCCTTTGCTCTCAGCCGTGCACTCCATTGCTCTAGAGGTGGAAGGCACAAAGCACTGCCTCCATCCTTCTATTGGAGACAAGCCATCAACTGTCCTGCTTCCAGCTCTTTAGGAAGCTGGGAAAGCACTCGCATTCCACAGTGCTCTTACAGCATCCTGGGCACGTCTCATACAAAGGCAGCTGAACACCGTGTCTTTTCAGCCCTTAACTCACCAATCTGCAACAGCTGCTTCTGCCGCATTTCCACCTTGCCAACCCGGCTCAGACGAAATGCCTACATCTTCCCCTGAAGCAACTGTGCTGATTCCCAAATGATTGAGCATCCACATGCTTAGGAGGCGATAAACTGCATGCCTTTTTCCAACCACCATTTTACACTGCTTAGAGAGCGTCTGAAAGCAGCAATGTCAGAAAGGCCCCTTGGCTCTCAGCCATGCCCTCCATTGCTCTCGAGGTGGAAGGCACAAGGCGCTGGTTCTGGATCCACCCCTCAAAGGGAGACAAACCACATCTTGTCCTGCTTCCAGCTCTTTAGGAAGTGGAGAAAAAGCTCCCTTTCCACAGTGCTCTTACAGCGTCCTGGGAACATCTCATACAAAGGAGGCTGAACGCCGTTTCTTTTCAGCACTTCACTCGCCAGTCTGGGACATCTGCATCCTGCAAGTTTCCACCTTGCCAACCCGGCTCAGACGAAATGCCTACATCTTCCCCTGAAGCAACGGGGGCGAAGCCCACATGATTGTGCTTCCACTTGCTTAGCAGGAGCAGACAATAGGCTTTTTACAAACCGCCATTGTGCAATGGGTCAGACAGTGTCAGAATGCACCTATGTCAGAAAGGGCCCTTTGCTCTCAGCCGTGCCCTCCATTGCTCTACAGGTGGAAGGCACAAAGCACTGCCTCCATCCTTCAATTGGAGACAAGCCATCAATTGTCTTGCCTCCAGCTCCATAGGAGGCTGACAAAAAACTCGCTTTCCACAGTCCTGTTACAGCAGACCGGGGAAATTCTCATACAAAGGCAGCTAAAATGGCATTTCTTCCCATCCCTTAACTCGCAGCTTTAGGACTCCTGCTTCTGCCGCAATTCCACCTTGCCAACCCGGCTCAGACGAAATGCCTACACCTTCCCCTGAACCAACTGGGCTGAGTCCCAAATGATTGAGTGTCCACGTGCTTAGGAGGCGATAGACTGCACGCCTTTTTCCAACCACCATTGTGCACTGCTGGAGAGAGTGTTGGAAAGCAGCTATGTCATAAAGACCCCTTTGCTCTCAACCGTGCCCTTCATTGCTCTAGACGTGGAATGCACAATGCACTGGCACCCCCTCCTCAATCGGCGACAAGCCACAGACCATCTTCCTTCCTGCTCTTTAGGAAGCTGAGAAAGAACTCGCTTTCAACAGTGCTCTTTCTGTGTCCTGGCAACATCTCATACAAAGGCAGCTGATATGCCATTTCTTTTCAGCGCTTAACTCACAGATTTGGAACTTCTGCTCCTGCCACATTTCCACCTTGCCAACCCGGCTCAGACGAAATGTCTACATCTTCCCCTTCAGCAACGGGGACGAGGCCCAGATGACTGTGCTTCCGCATGGTTGGCAGGAGCAGACAATAGGCTTTTTACAAACCGCCATTGTGCACTGGGTCAGAGAGTGTCAGAATGCACCTATGTCAGAAAGGGCCCTTTGCTCTCAGCCGTGCACTCCATTGCTCTAGAGGTGGAAGGCACAAAGCACTGCCTCCATCCTTCAATTGGAGTCAAGCCATCAACTGTCCTGCTTCCAGCTCTTTACGGAACTGGGAAAGCAGTCGCATTCCACAGTGCTCTTACAGCGTCCTGGGAACGTCTCACACAAAGGCAGCTGAACACCGTGTCTTTTCAGCCATTAACTCACCAATCTGCAACATCTGCTTCTGCCGCATTTCCACCTTGCCAACCCGGCTCGGACGAAATGCGTACATCTTCCCCTGAAGCAACTGTGCTGATACCCAAATGATTGAGCATCCACATGCATCGGAGGTGATAAACTGCATGCCTTTTTCCAACCACCATTTTCCACTGCTTAGAGAGCGTCGGAAAGCAGCTATGTCAGAAAGGCCCCTTTGCTCTCAGCCATGCTCTCCATTGCTCTCGAGGTGGAAGGCACAAGGCACTGGTTCTGGATCCACCCCTCAATGGGAGACAAACCACATCTTGTCCTGCTTCCAGCTCTTTAGGAAGTGGAGAAAAAACTCCCTTCCACAGTGCTCTTTCAGCGTCCTGGGAACATCTCATACAAGGGAGGCTGAACGCCGTTTCTTTTCAGCACTTCACTCGCCAGTCTGGGGCATCTGCATCCTGCACCTTTCCACCTTGCCAACCCGGCTCAGGCGAAATGCCTACATCTTCCCCTTGAGCAATGGGGATGAGGCCCATATGATTGTGGTTCCACATGCTGAGGAGGAGAGACATGATAGGCTTTTAACTAACCACGAAGTGCAATGGTTGGGAGAGTGTCAGAAAGCACCCATGGCAGAAAGACCCCTTTACTCTCAGCCGCGCCCTCCATTGATGTAGAGGTGGAAGGCACAAAGCACTGCCAACATCCTTCAATGGGAGACAAGCCATAACCTGTCTTGCCTCCAGCTCTTTAGGAAGCTGAGAAAGAACTCGCTTTCCAAAGTGCTGTTACAGCATACGAGGAAACTCTCATACCGAGGCAGCTCAAATGGCATTTCTTCCCAGGGCTAAACTGGCCGCTTTAGGACTTGTGCTTCTGCCACAGTTCCACCTTGCCAACCCGGCTCCGACGAAATTCCTACATCTTCCCCTGAAGCAACGGGGGCGAAGCCCACATGATTGTGCTTCCACATGCTTAGCAGGAGCAGACAATGGGCTTTTTACCAACCGCGTTTGTGCACTGGGTCAGAGAGTGTCAGAATGCGCCTATGTCAGAAAGGGCCCTTTGCTCTCAGCCGTGCCCTCCATTGCTCTAGAGGTGGAAGACACAAAGCACTGCCTCCATCCTTCAGTTGGAGACAAGCCATCAACTGTCTTGCCTGCAGCTCTTTAGGAAGCTGACAAACAATTGACTTTCCACAGTCTTGTTACAGAAGACCGGGGAAATTCTCATACAAAGGCAGCTCAAATGGCATTTCTTCCCAGCCCTTAACTCGCAGCTTTAGGACTCCTGCTTCTGCCGCAATTCCTCCTTGCCAAACCGGCTCAGACTAAATGCCTACATCTTCCCCTGAAGCAACTGGGCTGAGTCCCAAATGATTCAGCCTCCACGTGCTTAGGAGGCGATAGACTGCACGCCTTTTTCCAACCACCATTGTGCACTGCTGGAGAGAGTGTCGGAAAGCAGCTATGTCAGAAAGACCCCTTTGCTCTCAGCCGTGCCCTTCATTGCTCTAGACGTGGAATGCACAATGCACTGGCTCCCGCCCCTCAAGGGGAGACAAGCCACATCCCATCTTCCTTCCATCTCTTTAGGAAGCTGAGAAAGAACTCGCTTTCCACAGTGCTGTTACAGCATACGAGGAAACTCTCATACCGAGGCAGCTCGAATGCCATTTCTTCCCAGCGCTTAACCGGCCGCTTTAGGACTTGTGCTTCTGCCACAGTTCCACCTTGCCTACCCGGCTCAGACGAAATGCCTACATCTTCGCCTTAAGCAACGGGGGCGAAGCCCACATGATTGTGCTTCCACATGCTTAGCAGGAGCAGACAATAGGCTTTTTACAAACCGCCATTGTGCACTGGGTCAGAGAGTGTCAGAATGCACCTATGTCAGAAGGGCCCTTTGCTCTCAGCCGTGCCCTCCATTGCTCTAGAGGTTGAAGGCACAAAGCACTGCCTCCATCCTTCAATTGGAGACAAGCCATCAACTGTCTTGCCTCCAGCTCTTTAGGAAGCTGACAAACAACTCGCTTTCCACAGTCCTGTTACAGCCGACCGGGGAACTTCTCATAAAAAGGCAGCTCAAATGCCATTTCTTCCCAGCCCTTAACTCGCAGGTTTAGGACTCCTGCTTCTGCCACAATTCCACCTTGCCAACCCGGCTCAGACGAAATGCCTACACCTTCCCCTGAAACAACTGGGCTGAGTCCCAAATGATGGAGCGTCCACGTGCTTAGGAGACGATAGATTGCACGCCTTTTTCCAACCACCATTGTGCACTGCTGGAGAGAGTGTCGGAAAGCAGCTATGTCAGAAAGACCCCTTTGCTCTCAGCCGTGCCCTTCATTGCTCTAGACGTGGAATGCACAATGCACTGGCTCCCGCCCCTCAAGGGGCGACAAGCCACAGCCCATCTTCCTTCCGTCTCTTTAGGAAGCTGAGCAAGAACTCGCTTTCAACAGTGCTCTTTCTGTGTCCTGGCAACATCTCATACAAAGGCAGCTGCTATGCCATTTCTTTTCAGTGCTTAACTCGCAGATTTGGAACTTCTGCTCCTGCCACATTTCCACCTTGCCAACCCGGCTCAGACGAAATGTCTACATCTTCCCCTTCAGCAATGGGGACGAGGCCCAGATGACTCTGCATTCGCATGCTTACCAGTAGCAGACAATAGGCTTTTTCCAAACCGCCATTGTGCACTGGGTCAGAGAGTGTCAGAATGCACCTATGTCAGTAAGGGCCCTTTGCTCTCAGCCGTGCCCTCCATTGCTCTAGAGGTGGAAGGCACAAAGCACTGCCTCCATCCTTCAATTGGAGACAAGCCATCAACTGTCCTGCTTCTAGCTCTTTATGAAGCTGGGAAAGCACTCGCATTAGACAGTGCTCTTACAGCGTCCTGGGAACGTCTCACACAAAGGCAGCTGAACACCGTGTCTTTTCAGCCCTTAACTCACCAATCTGCAACATCTGCTTCTGCCGCATTTCCACCTTGCCAACCCGGCTCAGACGAAATGCCTACATCCTCCCCTGAAGAAACTGTGCTGATTCCCAAATGATTGAGCATCCACATGCTTAGGAGGCGATAAACTACATGCCTTTTTCTAACCACCATTTTACACTGCCTAGAGAGCGTCGGAAAGCAGCTATGTCAGAAAGGCCCCTTTGCTCTCAGCCATGCCCTCCATTGCTCTCGAGGTTGAAGACACAAGGCACTGGTTCTGGAGCCACCCCTCAATGGGAGACAAACCACATCTTGTCCTGCTTCCAGCTCTTTAGGAAGTGGAGAAAAAACTCCCTTTCCACAGTGCTCTTTCAGCGTCCTGGGAACATCTCAAAGGAGGCTGAACGCCGTTTCTTTTCAGCACTTCACTCGCCAGTCTGGGACATCTGCATCCTGCACGTTTCCACCTTGCCTACCCAGCTCAGACCAAATGCCTACATCTTCCCCTTGAGCAATGGGGATGAGGCCCATATGATTGTGGTTCCACATGCTGAGGAGGAGAGACCCGATAGGCTTTTAACTAACCACGAAGTGCAATGGTTGGGAGAGTGTCAGAAAGCACCCATGGCAGAAAGACCCCTTTACTCTCAGCCGCGCCCTCCATTGCTGTGGAGGTGGAAGGCACAAAGCACTGCCTCCATCCTTCAATGGGAGACAAGCCATAAACTGTCTTGCCTCCAGCTCCTTAGGATGCTGAGAAAGAACTCGCTTTCCACAGTGCTGTTGCAGCATACGAGGAAACTCTCATACCTAGGCAGCTCAAATGGCATTTCTTCCCAGGGCTTAACTGGCCGCTTTAGGACTTGTGCTTCTGCCACATTTCACCTTGCCAACCCGGCTCAGACGAAATGCCTACATCTTCGCCTTAAGCAACGGGGGCGAAGCCCACATGATTGTGCTTCCACATGCTTAGCAGGAGCAGACAATAGGCTTTTTACAAACCGCCTTTGTGCACTGGATCAGAGAGTGCCAGAATGCACCTATGTCAGAAAGGGCCCTTTGCTCTCAGCCGTGCCCTCCATTGCTCTAGAGGTGGAAGGCACAAAGCACTGCCTCCATCCTTCAATTGGAGACAAGCCATCAACTGTCTTGCCTCCAGCTCTTTAGGAAGCTGACAAACAACTCGCTTTCCACAGTCCTGTTACAGCAGACCGGGGAACTTCTCATGCAAATCCAGCTCAAAGGGCATTTCTTCCCAGCCCTTAACTCGCAGCTTTAGGACTCCTGCTTCTGCCGCAATTCCACCTTGCCAACCCGGCTCAGACGAAATGCCTACATCTTCCCCTGAAGCAACTGGGCTCAGTCCCAAATGATTGAGCATCCACATGCTTAGGAGGCGATAAACTGCATGCCTTTTTCCAACCACCATTTTACACTGCCTAGAGAGCGTCGGAAAGCAGCTCTTTCAGAAAGACCCCTTTGCTCTCAGCCGTGCCCTTCATTGCTCTAGACGTGGAATGCACAATGCACTGGCTCCCCCCCCTCAAGGGGCGACATGCCACAGACCATCTTCCTTCCGTCTCTTTAGGAAGCTGTGAAAGAACTCGCTTTCAACAGTGCTCCTTCTGTGTCCTGGCAACATCTCATGCAAAGGCAGCTGCTATGCCATTTCTTTTCAGTGCTTAACTCGCAGATTTGGAACTTCTGCACCTGCCACATTTCCACCTTGCCAACCCGTTCAGACGAAATGTCTACATCTTCCCCTTCAGCAACGGGGACGAGGCCCAGATGACTGTGCTTCCGCATGCTTAGCAGGAGCAGACAATAGGCTTTTTACAAACCGCCATTGTGCACTGGGTCAGAGAGTGTCAGAATGCACCTATGTCAGAAAGGGCCCTTTGCTCTCAGCCGTGCCCTCCATTGCTCTAGAGGTGGAAGGCACAAAGCACTGCCTCCATCCTTCAATTGGAGACAAGCCATCAACTGTCCTGCTTCCAGCTCTTTAGGAAGCTGGGAAAGCACTCGCATTCCACAGTGCTCTTACAGCGTCCTGGGAACATCTCATACAAAGGCAGCTGAACACCGTGTCTTTTCAGCCCTTAACTCACCAATCTGCAACATCTGCTTCTGCCGCATTTCCACCTTGCCAACCCGGCTCAGACGAAATGCCTACATCTTCCTCTGAAGCAACTGTGCTGATTCCCAAATGATTGAGCATCCACATGCTTCGGAGGCGATAAACTGCATGCCTTTTTCCAACCACCATTTTACACTGCTTAGAGAGCGTCGGAAAGCAGCTATGTCAGAAAGGCCCCTTTGCTCTCAGCCATGCCCTCCATTGCTCTCCAGGTGGAAGGCACAAGGCACTGGTTCTGGATCCACCCCTCAATGGGAGACAAACCACATCTTGTCCTGCTTCCAGCTCTTTAGGGAGTGGAGAAAAAACTCCCTTCCACAGTGCTCTTTCAGCATCCTGGGAACATCTCATACAAAGGAGGCTGAACGCCGTTTCTTTTCAGCGCTTCACGGCCAGTCTGAGACATCTGCATCCTGCACGTTTCCACCTTGCCAACCCGGCTCAGACGAAACGCCTACATCTTCCCCTTGAGCAATGGGGATGAGGCCCATATGATTGTGGTTCCACATGCTGAGGTGGAGAGACACGATAGGCTTTTAACTAACCACGAAGTGCAATGGTTGGGAGAGTGTCAGAAAGCACCAATGGCAGAAAGACCTCTTTACTGTCATCCACGCCCTCCATTGCTGTAGAGGTGGAAGGCACAAAGCACTGCCTCCATCGTTCAATGGGACACAAGCCATAAACTGTCTTGCCTCCAGCTCTTTAGGAAGCTGAGAAAGAACTCGCTTTCCACAGTGCTGTTACAGAATACGAGGAAACTCTCATACCGAGGCAGCTCAAATGGCATTTCTTCCCAGGGCTTAACTGGCCGCTTTAGGCCTTCTGCTTCTGCCACAGTTCCACCTTGCCAACCCTGCTGAAACGAAACGCCTACATCATCCCCTGAAGCAACGGGGGCGAAGCCCACATGATTGTGCTTCCACATGCTTAGCAGAGGCAGACAATAGGCTTTTTACAAACCGCCATTGTGCACTGGGTCAGAGAGTGTCAGAATGCACCTATGTCAGAAAGGGCCCTTTGATCTCAGCCGTGCCCTCCATTGCTCTAGAGGTGGAAGGCACAAAGCACTGCCTCCATCCTTCAATTGGAGACAAGCCATCAACTGTCCTGCTTCCAGCTCTTTAGGAAGCTGACAAACAACTCGCTTTCCACAGTCCTGTTACAGCAGACCGGGGAACTTCTCATACAAAGGCAGCTCAAATGGCATTTCTTCCCAGCCCTTAACTCGCAGCTTTAGGACTCCTGCTTCTGCCGCAATTCCACCTTGCCAACCCGGCTCAGACGAAATGCCTACATCTTCCCCAGAAGCAACTGTGCTGAGTCCCAAATGATTGAGCGTCCACGTGCTTAGGAGGCGATAGACTGCACGCCTTTTTCCAACCACCATTGTGCACTGCTGGAGAGAGTGTCGGAAAGCAGCTATGTCAGAAAGACCCCTTTGCTCTCAGCCGTGCCCTTCATTGCTCTAGACGTGGAATGCACAATGCACTGGCTCCCCCCCCTCAAGGGGCAACAAGCCACAGACCATCTTCCTTCCGTCTCTTTAGGAAGCTGAGCAAGAACTCGCTTTCAACAGTGCTCTTTCTGTGTCCTGGCAACATCTCATACAAAGGCAGCTGATATGCCATTTCTTTTCAGCGCTTAACTCCCAGATTTGGAACTTCTGCTCCTGCCACATTTCCACCTGGCCAACCCGGCTCAGACGAAATGTCTACATCTTCCCCTTCAGCAACGGGGATGAGGCCCAGATGACTGTGCTTCCACATGCTTAGCAGGAGCAGACAATAGGCTTTTTCCAAACCGCCATTGTGCACTGGGTCAGATAGTGTCAGAAAGCACCTATGTCAGAAAGGGCCCTTTGCTCTCAGCCGTGCCCTCCATTGCTCTAGAGGTGGAAGGCACAAAGCACTGCCTCCATCCTTCAGTTGGAGACAAGCCATCAACTGTCCTGCTTCCAGCTCTTTAGGAAGCTGGGAAAGCACTCGCATTCCACAGTGCTCTTACAGAATCCTGGGAACGTCTCATACAACGGCAGCTGAACAAGGTGTCTTTTCAGTCCTTAACTCACCAATCTGCAACATCTGCTTCTGCCGCATTTCCACCTTGCCAACCCGGCTCAGACGAAATGCCTACATCTTCCACTTGAGCAATGGGTATGAGGCCCATATGATAGTGGTTCCACATGCTGAGGAGGAGAGAGACGATAGGCTTTTAACTAACCACGAGGTGCAATGGTTGGGAGAGTGTCAGAAAGCACCAATGGCAGAAAGACCCCTTTACTCTCAGCCACGCCCTCCATTGCTGTAGAGGTGGAAGGCACAAAGCACTGCCTCCATCCTTCAATGGGAGACAAGCCGTAAACTGTCTTGCCTCAAGCTCTTTAGGAAGCTGAGAAAGAACTCTCTTTCCACAGTGCTGTTACAGCATACGAGGAAACTCTCATACTGAGGCAGCTCAAATGCCATTTCTTCCCAGTGCTTAACTGGCGGCATTAGGACTTCGGCTTCTGCCACAGTTCCACCATGCAAACCCGGCTCAGACGAAATGCCTACATCTTCCCCATAAGCAACGGGGGCGACGCCCACATGATTGTGCTTCCACATGCTTAGCAGGAGCAGACAATAGGCTTTTTACAAACCGCCATTGTGCACTGGGTCAGAGAGTGTCAGAATGCACCTATGTCAGAAAGGGCCCTTTGCTCTCAGCCGTGCCCTCCATTGCTCTAGAGGTGGAAGGCACAAAGCACTGCCTCCATCCTTCAATTGGAGACAAGCCATCAACTGTCCTGCTTCCAGCTCTTTAGGAAGCTGGGAAAGCACTCGCATTCCACAGTGCTCTTACAGCGTCCTGGGAACGTCTCATACAAAGGCAGCTGAACACCGTGTCTTTTCAGCCCTTAACTCACCAATCTGCAACATCTGCTTCTGCCGCATTTCCACCTTGACAACGCGGCTCAGACGAAATGCCTACATCTTCCCCTGAAGCAACTGTGCTGATTCCCAAATGATTGAGCATCCACATGCTTCGGAGGCGATAAACTGCATGCCTTTTTCCAACCACCATTTTACACTGCTTAGAGAGCGTCGGAAAGCAGCTATGTCAGAAAGGCCCCTTTGCTCTCAGCCATGCCCTCCATTGCTCTCGAGGTGGAAGGCACAAGGCACTGGTTCTGGATCCACCCCTCAATGGGAGACAAACCACATCTTGTCCTGCTTCCAGCTCTTTGGGAAGTGGAGAAAAAACTCCCTTTCCACAGTGCTCTTTCAGGGTCCTGGGAACATCTCATACAAAGGAGGCTGAACGCCGTTTCTTTGCAGCGCATCTCTCGCCATCTGGGACATCTGCATCCTGCAAGTTTCCAACTTGCCAACCCGGCTCAGACGAAATGCCTACATGTTCCCCTTGAGCAATGGGGATGAGGCCCATATGATTGTGGTTCCACATGCTGAGGAGGAGAGAGACGATAAGCATTTAACTAACCACGAAGTGCAATGGTTGTGAGAGTGTCAGAAAGCACCAGTGGCAGAAAGACCCCTTTACTCTCAGACGCGCCCTCCATTGCTCTGGAGGTGGAAGGCACAAAGCACTGGCTCCATCCTTCAATGGGAGACAAGCCGTAAACTGTCTTGCCTCCAGCTCTTTAGGAAGCTGAGAAAGAACTCGCTTTCCACAGTGCTGTTACAGCATACGAGGAAACTCTCATACCGAGGCAGCTCAAATGCCATTTCTTCCCAGTGCTTAACTGGCGGCTTTAGGACTTCTGCTTCTGCCACAGTTCCACCATGCCAACCCGGCTCAGACGACATGCCTACATCTTCACCTTAAGCAACGGGGGCGAAGCCCACATGATTGTGCTTCCACATGCTTAGCAGGAGCAGACAATAGGCTTTTTACAAACCGCCATTGTGCACTGGGTCAGAGAGTGTCAGAATGCACCTATGTCAGAAAGGGACCTTTGCTCTCAGCCGTGCCCTCCATTGCTCTAGAGGTGGAAGGCACAAAGCACTGCCTCCATCCTTCAATTGGAGACAAGCCATCAACTGTCCTGCTTCCAGCTCTTTAGGAAGCTGGGAAAGCACTCGCATTCCACAGTGCTCTTACAGCGTCCTGGGAACGTCTCATACAAAGGCAGCTGAACACCGCGTCTTTTCAGCCCTTAACTCACCAATCTGCAACATCTGCTTCTGCCGCATTTCCACCTTGCCAACCCGGCTCAGACGAAATGCCTACATCTTCCCCTGAAGCAACTGGGCTGAGTCCCAAATGATTGAGCGTCCATGTGCTTAGGAGGCGATAGACTGCACGCCTTTTTCCAACCACCATTGTGCACTGCTGGAGAGAGTGTCGGAACGCAGCTATGTCAGAAAGACATAGCTCTCAGCCGTGCCCTTCATTGCTCTAGACGTGGAATGCACAATGCACTGGCTCCCCCCCCTCAAGGGCCGACAAGCCACAGACCATCTTCCTTCCATCTCTTTAGGAAGCTGAGAAAGAACTCGCTTTCAACAGTTCTCTTTCTGTATCCTGGCAACATGTCATACAAAGGCAGCTGCTATGCCATTTCTTTTCAGCGCTTAACTCGCAGATTTGGAACTTCTTCTCCTGCCACATTGCCACCTTGCCAACCCGGCTCAGACGAAATCTCTACATCTTCCCCTTCAGCAACGGGGAAGAGGCCCAGATGACTGTGCTTCCGCATGCTTAGCAAGGCAGACAAGAGGCTTTTTCCAAACCGCCATTGTGCACTGGGTCAGAGAGTGTCAGAATGCACCTCTGTCAGAAAGGGCCGCTTGCTCTCAGCCGTGCCCTCCATTGCTCTAGAGGTGGAAGGCACAAAGCACTGCCTCCGTCCTTCAATTGGAGACAAGCCATCAACTGTCCTGCTTCCAGCTCTTTGGGAAGCTGGGAAAGCACTCGCATTCCACAGTGCTCTTACAGCGTCCTGGGAACGTCTCATACAAAGGCAGCTGAACACCGTGTCTTTTCAGCCCTTAACTCACCAATCTGCAACATCTGCTTCTGCCGCATTTCCACCTTGCCAACCCGGCTCAGACGAAATGCCTACATCTTCCCCTGAAGCAACTGTGCTGATTCCAAAATGATTGAGCATCCACATGCTTCGGAGGCGATAAACTGCATGTCTTTTACCAACCACCCTTTTACACTGCTTAGAGAGCGTCGTAAAGCAGCTATGTCAGAAAGGCCCCTTTGCTCTCAGCCATGCCCTCCATTGCTCTCGAGGTGGAAGGCACAAGGCACTGGTTCTGGATCCACCCCTCAATGGGAGACAAACCACATCTTGTCCTGCTTCCAGCTCTTTAGGAAGTGGAGAAAAAACTCCCCTTCCACAGTGCTCTTTCAGCGTCCAGTGAACATCTCAAAGGAGGCTGAACGCCGTTTCTTTTCAGCACTTCACTCGCCAGTCTGGGATATCTGCATCCTGCACGTTTCCGCCGTGCCAACCCGGCTCTGACGAAATGCCTACATGTTCCCCTTGAGCATTGGGTATGAGGCCCATATGATTGTGGTTCCACATGCTGAGGAGGATAGAGACGATCGGCTTTTAACTAACCACGAAGTGCAATGGTTGGGAGAGTGTCAGAAAGCACCAATGGCAGAAAGACCCCTTTACTCTCAGCCGCGCCCTCCATTGCTGTAGAGGTGGAAGGCACAAAGCACTGCCTCCATCCTTCAAAGGGAGACAAGCCATAAACTGTCTTGCCTCCAGCTCTTTAGGAAGCTGAGAAAGAACTCGCTTTCCACAGTGCTGTTACAGCATACGAGGAAAATCTCCTACCGAGGCAGCTAAAATGGCATTTCTTCCCAGGGCTTAACTGGCCGCTTTAGGTCTTGTGCTTCTGCCACAGTTATACCTTGCCAACCCGGCTCAGACGAAATGCCTACATCTTCCCCTTAAGCAACGGGGGCGAAGCCCACATGATTGTGCTTCCACATGCTTAGCAGGAGCAGACAATAGGCTTTTTACAAACCGCCTTTGTGCACTGGGTCAGAGAGTGTCAGAATGCACCTATGTCAGAAAGGGCCCTTTGCTCTCAGCCGTGCCCTCCATTGCTCTAGAGGTGGAAGGCACAAAGCACTGCCTCCATCCTTCAATTGGAGACAAGCCATCAACTGTCTTGCCTCCAGCTCTTTAGGAAGCTGACAAACAACTCGCTTTCCAGCGTCCTGTTACGGCAGACCGGGGAACTTCTCATACAAAGGCAGCTCAAATGGCATTTCTTCGCAGCCCTTAACTCGCAGCTTTAGGACTCCTGCTTCTGCCGCAATTCCACCTTGCCAACCCGGCTCAGACGAAATGCCTACATCTTCCCCTGAAGCAACTGGGCTGAGTCCCAAATGATTGAGCGTCCACGTGCTTAGGAGGCGATAGACTGCACGCCTTTTTCCAACCACCATTGTGCACTGCTGGAGAGAGTGTCGGAAAGCAGCTATGTCAGAAAGACCCCTTTGCTCTCAGCCGTGCCCTTCATTGCTCTAGACGTGGAATGCACAATGCACCGTCTCTGACCCCTCAAGGAGCGACAAGCCACAGACCATCTTCCTTCCATCTCTTTAGGAAGCAGAGAAAGAACTCGCTTTCAACAGTGCTCTTTCTGTGTCCTGGCAACATCTCATACAAAGGCAGCTGCTATACCATTTCTTTTCAGCGCTTAACTTGCAGATTTGGAACTTCTGCTACTGCCACATTTCCACCTTGCCAACCCGGCTCAGAGGAAATGTCTACACCTTCCCATTCAGAAACGGGGATGAGGCCCCGATGACTGTGCTTCCGCATGCTTAGCAGGAGCAGACAATAGGCTTTTTACAAACCGCCATTGTGCACTGGGTCAGAGAGTGTCAGAATGCACCTATGTCAGAAAGGGCCCTTTGCTCTCAGCCGTGCCCTCCATTGCTCTAGAGGTGGAAGGCACAAAGCACTGCCTCCAACCTTCAATTGGAGACAAGCCATCAACTGTCCTGCTTCCAGCTCTTTAGGAAGCTGGGAAAGCACTCGCATTCCACAGTGCTCTTACAGCATACTGGGAACGTCTCATACAAAGGCAGCTGAACACCGTGTCTTTTCAGCCCTTAACTCACCAATATGCAACATCTGCTTCTGCCGCATTTCCACCTTGCCAACCTGGCTCAGACGAAATGCCTACATCTTCCCCTGAAGCAACTGTGCTGATTCGCAAATGATTGAGCATCCACATGCTTAGGAGGCGATAAACTGCATGCCTTTTTCCAACCACCGTTTTACACTGCTTAGAGAGCATCGGAAAGCAGCTATGTCAGAAAGGCCCCTTTGCTCTCAGCCATGCCCTCCATTGCTCTCGAGGTGGAAGGCACAAGGCACTGGTTCTGCATCCACCCCTCAATGGGAGAAAAACCACATCTTGGCCTGCTTCCAGCTCTTTAGGAAGTGGAGAAAAAACTCCCTTTCCACAGAGCTCTTTCAGGGTCCAGGGAGTATCTCATACAAAGGAGGCTGAACGCCGTTTCTTTTCAGCACTTCACTCGCCAGTCTGGGACATCTGCATCATGCACGTTTCCACCTTGCCAACCCGGCTCAGACGAAATGCCTACATCTTCGCCTTGAGCAATGGGGATGAGGCCCATATGATTGTGGTTCCACATGCTGAGGAGGAGAGAGACGATAGGCTTTTAACTAACCACGAAGTGCAATGGTTGGGAGAGTGTCAGAAAGCACCAATGGCCGAAAGATCCCTTTACTCTCAGCCGCGCCCTCCATTGCTGTAGAGGTGGAAGGCACAAAGCACTGCCTCCATTCTTCAATGGGAGACAAGCCATAAACTGTCTTGCCTCCAGCTCTTTAGGAAGCTGAGAAAGAACTCGCTTTCCACAGTGCTCTTACAGCATACGAGGAAACTCTCATACCGAGGCAGCTCAAATGCCATTTCTTCCCAGGGCTTAACTGGCCGCTTTAGGACTTGTGCTTCTGCCACAGTTCCACCTTGCCAACCCGGCTCAGACGAAATGCCTACATCTTCCCCTTAAGCAAAGGGGACGAAGCCCACATGATTGTTCTTCCACAAGCTTAGCAGGAGCAGACAATAGGCTTTTTACAATCTGCCTTTGTGCACTAGGTCAGAGCTTGTCAGAATGCACCTATGTCAGAAAGGGCCCTTTGCTCTCAGCCGTGCCCTCCATTGCTCTAGTGGAGGACGGCACAAAGCACTGCCTCCATCCTTCAATTGGAGACAAGCCATCAACTGTCCTGCTTACAGCTCTTTAGGAAGCTGGGAAAGCACTCCCATTCCACAGTGCTCTTACAGCGTCCTGGGAACGTCTCATACAAAGGCAGGTGAACACCGTGTCTTTTCAGCCCTTAACTCACCAATCTTCAACATCTGCCTCTGCCGCAATTCCACCTTGCGAACCCTGCTATCTTCCCCTGAAGCAACTGTGCTGATTCCCAAATGATTGAGCATCAACATGCTTAGGAGGCGATAAACTGCATGCCTTTTTCCAACCACCATATTGCACTGCTTAGAGAGCGTCGGAAAGCAGCTATGTCAGAAAGGCCCCTTTGCTCTCAGCCATGCCTTCCATTGCTCTCGAGGTGGAAGGCACAAGGCACTGTTTCTGGATCCACCCCTCAGTGGGAGACAAACCACATCTTGTCCTGCTTCCAGCTCTTTAGGAAGTGGAGAAAAAACTCCCTTTCCACAGTGCTTTTTCAGCGTCCTGGGAACATCTCATACAAAGGAGGCTGAACGCCGTTTCTTTTCAGCACTTCACTCTCCAGTCTGGGACATCTGCATCCTGCACGTTTCCACCTTGCCAACCCGACTCAGACGAAATGCCTACATCTTCCCCTTGAGCAATGGGGATGAGGCGCATATGATTGTGGTTCCACATGTTGAGGAGGAGAGACACGATCGACTTTTAATTAACCACGAAGTGTAATGGTTGGCAGAGTGTAAGAAAGCACCAATGGCAGAAAGACCCCTTTACTCTCAGCCACGCCCTCCATTGCTGTAGAGGTGGAAGGCACAAAGCACTGCCTCCATCCTTCAAAGGGAGACAAGCCATAAACTGTCTTGCCTCCACCTCTTTAGGAAGCTGAGAAAGAACTCGCTTTCCACAGTGCTCTTACAGCATACGAGGAAACTCTCATACCGAGGCAGCTCAAATGCCATTTCTTCCCAGGGCTTAACTGGCCGCTTTAGGACTTGTACTTCTTCCACAGTTCCACCTTGTCAACCCGGCTCAGACAAAATGCCTACATCTTCCCCTTAAGCAACGGGGGCGAAGCCCACATGATTGTGCTTCCACATGCTTAGCAGGAGCAGACAATAGGCTTTTTACAAACTGCCTTTGTGCACTGGGTCAGAGATTGTTAGAATGCACCTATGTCAGAAAGGGCCCTTTGCTCTCAGCCATGCCCTGCATTGCTCTAGAGGTGGAAGGCACAAAGCACTGCCTCCATCCTTCAATTGGAGACAAGCCATCAACTGTCCTGCTTCCAGCTCTTTAGGAAGCTGGGAAAGCACTCGCATTCCACAGTTCTCTTACAGCGTCCTGGGAAGGTCTCATACAAAGGCAGCTGAACACCGTGTCTTTTCAGCCCTTAACTCACCAATCTGCAGCATCTGCCTCTGCCGCAATTCCACCTTGCCAACCCGGCTCAGACGAAATGCCTACATCTTCCCCTGAAGCAACTGTGCTGATTCCCAAATGATTGAGCATCCACCTGCTTAGGAGGCGATAAACTGCATTCCTTTTTCCAACCACCATTTTACACTGCTTAGAGAGCGTCGCAAAACAGCTATGTCAGAAAGGCCCCTTTGCTCTCAGCCGTGCCCTCCATTGCTCTAGAGGTGGAAGGCACAAAGCACTGCCTACATCCTTCAATTGGAGACAAGCCATCAACTGTCCTGCTTCCAGCTCTTTAGGAAGCTGGGAAAGCACTCGCATTCCACAGTGCTCTTACAGCGTCCTGGGAACGTCTCATACAAAGGCAGCTGAACAGGGTGTCTTTTCATCTCTTAACTCACCAATCTGCAACATCTGCTTCTGCCGCATTTCCACCTTGCCAACCCGGCTCAGACGAAATGCCTACATCTTCCCCTGAAGCAACTGTGCTGATTCCCAAATGATTGAGCATCCACATGCTTAGGAGGCGATAAACTGCATGCCTTTTTCCAACCAACATTTTACACTGCTTAGAGAGCGTCGGAAAGCAGCTATGTCAGAAAGGCCCCTTTGCTCTCAGCCATGCCCTCCATTGCTCTCGAGGTGGAAGGCACAAGGCACTGGTTCTGGATCCACCCCTCAATGGGAGACAAACCACATCTTGGTCTGCTTCCAGCTCTTTAGGAACTGGAGAAAAAACTCCCTTTCCACAGTGCTCCTTCAGCGTCCAGGGAACATCTCATACAAAGGAGGCTGAACGCCGTTTCTTTTCAGCACTTCACTCGCCAGTCTGGGACATCTGCATCCTGCACGTTTCCACCTTGCCAACCCGGCTCAGACGAAATGCGTACATCTTCCCCTTGAGCAATGGGGATGAGGCCCATATGATTGTGGTTCCGCATGCTGAGGAGGAGAGAGACGATAGGCTTTTAACTAACCACGAAGTGCAATGTTTGGGAGAGTGTCAGAAAGCACCAATGGCAGAAAGACCCCTTTACTCTCAGCCGCGCCCTCCATTGCTGTAGAGGTGGAAGGCACAAAGCACTGCATCCATGCTTCAATGGGAGACATGCCATAAACTGTCTTGCCTCCAGCTCTTTAGGAAGCTGAGAAAGAACTCGCTTTCCACAGTGCTGTTACAGCATACGAGGAAACTCTCATACCGAGGCAGCTCAAATGCCATTTCTTTCCAGGGCTTAACTGGCCGCTTTAGGACTTGTGCTTCTGCCACAGTTCCACCTGGCCAACCCGGCTCAGACGAAATGCCTACTTCTTCCCCTTAAGCAACGGGGGCGACGCCCACATGATTGTGCTTCCACATGCTTAGCAGGAGCAGACAATAGGCTTTTTACAAACCGCCTTTGTGCACTGGGTCAGAGAGTGTCAGAATGCACCTATGTCAGAAAGGGCCCTTTGCTCTCAGCCGTGCCCTCCATTGCTCTAGAGGTGGAAGGCACAAAGCACTGCCTCCATCCTTCAATTGGAGGCATGCCATCAACTGTCTTGCCTCCAGCTCTTTAGGAAGCTGACAAACAACTCGCTTTCCACAGTCCCGTTACAGCAGACCGGGGAACTTCTCATACAAAGGCAGCTCAAATGGCATTTCTTCCCAGCCCTTAACTCGCAGCTTTAGGACTCCTGCTTCTGCCGCAATTCCACCTTGCCAACCCGGCTCAGACGAAATGCCTACATCTTCCCCTGAAGCAACTGGGCTGAGTCCCTAATGATTGAGCGTCCACGTGCTTAGGAGGCGATAGACTGCACGCCTTTTCCCAACCACCATTGTGCACTGCTGGAGAGAGTGTCGGAAAGCAGCTATGTCAGAAAGACCCCTTTGCTCTCAGCCGTGCCCTTCATTGCTCTAGACGTGGAATGCACAATGCACTGGCTCCCCCCCCTCAACGGGCGACAAGCCACAGACCATCTTCCTTCCGTCTCTTTAGGAAGCTGAGAAAGAGCTCGCTTTCAACAGTGCTCTTTCTGTGTCCTGGCAACATCTCATACAAAGGCAGCTGCTATGCCATTTCTTTTCAGCGCTTAACTCGCAGATTTGGAACTTCTGCTCCTGCCACATTTCCACCTTGCCAACCCGGCTCAGACGAAATGTCTACATCTTCCCCTTCAGCAACGGGGACGAGGCCCAGATGACTGTGCTTCCGCATGCTTAGCAGGAGCAGACAATAGGCTTTTTCCAAACCGCCATTGTGCACTGGGTCAGAGAGTGTCAGAATGCACCTATGTCAGAAATCGCCCTTTGCTCTCAGCCGTGCCCTCCATTGCTCTAGAGGTGGAAGGCACAAAGCACTGCCTCCATCCTTCAATTGGAGACAAGCCATCAACTGTCCTGCTTCCAGCTCTTTAGGAAGCTGGGAAAGCACTCGCATTCCACAGTGCTCATACTGCGTCCTGGGAACGTCTCATACAAAGGCAGCTGAACACCGTGTCTTTTCAGCCCTTAACTCACCAATCTGCAACATCTGCCTCTTCCGCATTTCCACCTTGCCAACCCAGCTCAGACGAAATGCCTACATCTTCCACAGAAGCAACTGTGCTGATTCCCAAATGATTGAGCATCCACATGCTTAGGAGGCGATAAACTGCATGCCTTTTTCCAACCACCGTTTTACACTGCTTAGAGAACGTCGGAAAGCAGCTATGTCAGAAAGGCCCCTTTGCTCTCAGCCATGCCCTCCATTGCTCTCGAGGTGGAAGGCACAAGGCACTGGTTCTGGATCCACCCCTCCATGGGAGACAAACCACATCTTGTCCTGCTTCCAGCTCTTTAGGAAGTGCAGAAAAAACTCCCTTTCCACAGTGCTCTTTCAGCGTCCTGGGAACATCTCATACAAAGGAGGCTGAACGCCGTTTCTTTTCAGCACTTCACTCGCCAGTCTGGGACATCTGCATCCTGCACGTTTCCACCTTGCCAACCCGGCTCAGACGAAATGCCTACATCTTCCCTTTGAGTAATGGGGATGAGGCCCATATGATTGTGGTTCCACATGCTGAGGAGGAGAGACCCGATAGGCTTTTAACTAACCACGAAGTGCAATGGTTGGGAGAGTGACAGAAAGCACAAATGGCAGAAAGACCCCTTTACTCTCAGCCGCGCCCTCCATTGCTCTAGAGGTGGAAGGCACAAAGCACTGCCTCCATCCTTCAATGGGAGACAAGCCATAAACTCTCCTGCCTCCAGCTCTTTAGGAAGCTGAGAAAGAACTCGCTTTCCACAGTGCTGTTACAGCATATGAGGAAACTCTCATACCGAGGCAGCTCAAATGGCATTTCTTCCCAGGGCTTAACTGGCCGCTTTAGGACTTGTGCTTCTGCCACAGTTCCACCTTGCCAACCCGGCTCAGACGAAATGCCTACATCTTCCCCTTAAGCAACGGGGGTGAAGCCCACATGATTGTGCTTCTACATGCTTAGCAGGAGCATACAATAAGCTTTTTACAAACCGCCATTGTGCACTGGGTCAGAGAGTGTCAGAATGCACCTATGTCAGAAAGGGCCCTTTGCTCTCAGCCGTGCCCTCCATTGCTCTAGAGGTGGAAGGCACAAAGCACTGCCTCCATCCTTCACTTGGAGGCAAGCCATTGACTGTCTTGCCTCCAGCTCTTTAGGAAGCTGACAAACGACTCGCTTTCCACAGTCCTGTTACAGCAGACCGGGGAACTTCTCATACAAAGGCAGCTCAAATGGCATTTCTTCCCAGCCCTTAACTCGCAGTTTTAGGACTCCTGCTTCTGCCGCAATTCCACCTTGCCAAACCGGCTCAGACGAAATGCCTACATCTTCCCCTGAAGCAACTGGGCTGAGTCCCAAATGATTGAGCGTCCACGTGCTTAGGAGGCGATAGACTGCACGCCTTTTTCCTACCACCATTGTGCACTGCTGGAGAGAGTGTCGGAAAGCAGCTTTGTCAGAAAGACCCCTTTGCTCTCAGCCGTGCCCTTCATTGCTCTAGACGTGGAATGCACAATGCACTGGCTACCCCCACTTAAGGGGCGACAAGCCACAGATCATCTTCCTTCCGTCTCTTTAGGAAGCTGAGAAAGAACTCGCTTTCAACAGTGCTCTTTCTGTGTCCTGGCAACATCTCATACAAAGGCAGCTGCTATGCCATTTCTTTTCAGCGCTTAACTCGCAGATTTGGAACTTCTGCTCCTGCCACATTTCCATCTTGCCAACCCGGCTCAGACGAAATGTCTACATCTTCCCCTTCAGCAACGGGTACGAGGCCCAGATGACTGTGCTTCCGAATGCTTAGCAGGAGCAGACAATAGGATTTTTACAAACCACCATTGTGCACTGGGTCAGAGAGTGTCAGAATGCACCTATGTCAGAAAGGGCCCTTTGCCCTCAGCCGTGCCCTCCATTGCTCTAGAGGTGGAAGGCACAAAGCACTGCCTCCATCCTTCTATTGGAGACAAGCCATCAACTGTCCTGCTTACAGCTCTTTAGGAAGCTGGGAAAGCACTCCCATTCCACAGTGCTCTTACAGCGTCCTGGGAACGTCTCATACAAAGGCAGCTGATCACCGTGTCTTTTCAGCCCTTAACTCACCAATCTGCAACATCTGCCTCTGCCGCAATTCCACCTTGCCAACCCGGCTCAGAGGAAATGCCTACATCTTCCCCTGAAGCAAGTGTGCTGATTCCCAAATGATTGAGCATCCACATGCTTAGGAGGCGATAAACTGCATGCCTTTTTCCAACCACCATATTGCACTGCTTAGAGAGCGTCGGAAAGCAGCTATGTCAGAAAGGCCCCTTTGCTCTCAGCCATGCCTTCCATTGCTCTCGAGGTGGAAGGCACAAGGCACTGGTTCTGGATCCACCCCTCAATGGGAGACAAACCACATCTTGTCCTGCTTCCAGCTCTTTAGGAAGTGGAGAAAAAACTCCCTTTCCACAGTGCTTTTTCAGCGTCCTGGGAACATCTCATACAAAGGAGGCTGAACGCCGTTTCTTTTCAGCACTTCACTCTCCAGTCTGGGACATCTGCATCCTGCACGTTTCCACCTTGCCAACCCGACTCAGACGAAATGCCTACATCTTCCCCTTGAGCAATGTGGATGAGGCGCATATGATTGTGGTTCCACATGTTGAGGAGGAGAGAAACGATCGACTTTTAATTAACCACGAAGTGCAATGGTTGGCAGAGTGTAAGAAAGCACCAATGGCGGAAAGACCCCTTTCTCTCAGCCACGCCCTCCATTGCTGTAGAGGTGGAAGGCACAAAGCACTGCCTCCATCCTTCAAAGGGAGACAAGCCATAAACTGTCTTGCCTCCAGCTCTTTAGGAAGCTGAGAAAGAACTCGCTTTCCACAGTGCTCTTACAGCATACGAGGAAACACTCATACCGAGGCAGCTCAAATGGCATTTCTTCCCAGGGCTTAACTGGCCGCTTTAGGACTTGTACTTCTTCCACAGTTCCACCTTGTCAACCCGGCTCAGACGAAATGCCTACATCTTCCCCTTAAGCAAGGGGGGGCGAAGCCCACATGATTGTGCTTCCACATGCTTAGCAGGAGCAGACAATAGGCTTTTTACAAACTGCCTTTGTGCACTGGGTCAGAGATTGTTAGAATGCACCTATGTCAGAAAGGGCCCTTTGCTCTCAGTCATGCCCTGCATTGCTCTAGAGGTGGAAGGCACAAAGCACTGCCTCCATCCTTCAATTGGAGACAAGCCATCAACTGTCCTGCTTCCAGCTCTTTAGGAAGCTGGGAAAGCACTCGCATTCCACAGTTCTCTTACAGCGTCCTGGGAACGTCTCATACAAAGGCAGCTGAACACCGTGTCTTTTCAGCCCTTAACTCACCAATCTGCAGCATCTGCCTCTGCCGCAATTCCACCTTGCCAACCCGGCTCAGACGAAATGCCTACATCTTCCCCTGAAGCAACTGTGCTGATTCCCAAATGATTGAGCCTCCACCTGCTTAGGAGGCGATAAACTGCATGCCTTTTTCCAACCACCATTTTACACTGCTTAGAGAGCGTCGGAAAACAGCTATGTCAGAAAGGCACCTTTGCTCTCAGCCATGCCTTCCATTGCTCTCGAGGTGGAAGGCACAAGGCACTGGTTCTGGATCCACCCCTCGATGGGAGACAAACCACATCTTGTCCTGCTTCCAGCTCTTTAGGAAGTGGAGAAAAACCTCCCTTTCCACAGTGCTCTTTCAGCGTCCAGACAACATCTCATACAAAGGAGGCTGAACGCCATTTCTTTTCAGCACTTCACTCGGCAGTCTGGGACATCTGCATCCTGCACGTTTCCACCTTGCCAACCCGGCTCAGACGAAATGCCTACATCTTCACCTTGAGCAATGGGGATGAGGCCCATATGATTGTGGTTCCACATGATGAGGAGGAGAGAGACGATCGGCTTTTAACTAACCAGGAAGTGCAATGGTTGGGAGAGTGTCAGAAAGCACCAATGGCAGAAAGACCCCTTTACTCTCAGCCGCGCCCTCCATTGCTCTAGAGGTGGAAGGCACAAAGCACTGCCTCCATCCATCAATGGGAGACAAGCCATAAACTGTCTTGCCTCCAGCTCTTTAGGAAGCTGAGAAAGAACACGCTTTCCACAGTGCTGTTACAGCATACGAGGAAACTCTCATACCGAGGCAGCTCAAATGGCATTTCTTCCCAGGGCTTAACTGGCCGCTTTAGGACTTGTGCTTCTGCCACAGTTCCACCTTGCCAACCCGGCTCAGACGAAATGCCTACATCTTCCCCTTAAGCAACGGGGGCGAAGCCCACATGATTGTGCTTCCACATGCTTAGCAGGAGCAGACAATAGGCTTTTTACAAACCGCCATTGTGCACTGGGTCAGAGAGTGTCAGAATGCACCTATGTCAGAAAGGGCCCTTTGCTCTCAGCCGTGCCCTCCATTGCTCTAGAGGTGGAAGGCACAAAGCACTGCCTCCATCCTTCAATTGGAGACAAGGCATCAACTGTCTTGCCTCCAGCTCTTTAGGAAGCTGACAAACAACTCGCTTTCCACATTCCTGTTACAGCAGACCGGGGAACTTCTCATACAAAGGCAGCTCAAATGGCATTTCTTCGCAGCCCTTAACTCGCAGCTTTAGGACTCCTGCTTCTGCCGCAATTCCACCTTGCCAACCCGGCTCAGACGAAATGCCTACATCTTCCCCTGAAGCAACTGGGCTGAGTCCCAAATGATTGAGCGTCCACGTGCTTAGGAGGCGATAGACTGCACGCCTTTTTCCAACCACCATTGTGCACTGCTGGAGAGAGTGTCGGAAAGCAGCTATGTCAGAAAGACCCCTTTGCTCTCAGCCGTGCCCTCCATTGCTCTAGAGGTGGAAGGCACAAAGCACTGCCTACATCTTTCAATTGGAGACAAGCCATCAACTGTCCTGCTTCCAGCTCTTTAGGAAGCTGGGAAAGCACTCGCATTCCACAGTGCTCTTACAGCGTCCTGGGAACGTCTCATACAAAGGCAGCTGAACACCGTGTCTTTTCATCTCTTAACTTACCAATCTGCAACATCTGCTTCTGCCGCATTTCCACCTTGCCAACCCGGCTCAGACGAAATGCCTACATCTTCCCCTGAAGCAACTGTGCTGATTCCCAAATGATTGAGCATCCACATGCTTAGGAGGCGATAAACTGCATGCCTTTTTCCAACCAACATTTTACACTGCTTAGAGAGCGTCGGAAAGCAGCTATGTCAGAAAGGCCCCTTTGCTCTCAGCCATGCCCTCCATTGCTCTCGAGGTGGAAGGCACAAGGCACTGGTTCTGGATCCACCCCTCAATGGGAGACAAACCACATCTTGGCCTGCTTCCAGCTCTTTAGGAACTGGAGTAAAAACTCCCTTTCCACAGTGCTCTTTCAGCGTCCAGGGAACATCTCATACAAAGGAGGCTGAACGCCGTTTCTTTTCAGCACTTCACTCGCCAGTCTGGGACATCTGCATCCTGCACGTTTCCACCTTGCCAACCCGGCTCAGACGAAATGCCTACATCTTCCCCTTGAGCAATGGGGATGAGGCCCATATGATTGTCGTTCCGCATGCTGAGGAGGAGAGAGTCGATAGGCTTTTAACTAACCACGAAGTGCAATGTTTGGGAGAGTGTCAGAAAGAACCAATGGCAGAAAGACCCCTTTACTCTCAGCCGCGCCCACCATTGCTGTAGAGGTGGAAGGCACAAAGCACTGCCTCCATGCTTCAATGGGAGACATGCCATAAACTGTCTTGCCTCCTCCTCTTTAGGAAGCTGAGAAAGAACTCTCTTTCCACAGTGCTGTTACAGCATACGAGGAAACTCTCATACCGAGGCAGCTCAAACGCCATTTCTTCCCAGGGCTTAACTGGCCGCTTTAGGACTTGTGCTTCTGCCACAGTTCCACCTTGTCAACCCGGCTCAGACGAAATGCCTACATCTTCTCCTTAAGCAACGGGGGCGAATCCCTCATGATTGTGCTTCCACATGCTTAGCAGGAGCAGAAAATAGGCTTTTTACAAACCGTCTTTGTGCACTGGGTCCAAGAGTGTCAGAATGCACCTATGTCAGAAAGGGCCCTTTGCTCTCAGCCGTGCCCTCCATTGCTCTAGAGGTGGAAGGCACAAAGCACTGCCTCCATCCTTCAATTGGAGACAAGCCATCAACTGTCCTGCTTCCAGCTCTTTAGGAAGCTGGGAAAGCACTCGCATTCCACAGTGGTCTTACAGCGTCCTGGGAACGTCTCATAAAAAGGCAGCTGAACACCGTGTCTTTTCAGCCCTTAACTCACCAATCTGCAACATCTGCTTCTGCCGCATTTCCACCTTGCCAACCCTGCTCAGACGAAATGCCTATATCTTCCCCTTAAGCAATGGTGGCGAAGACCACATGATTGTGCTTCCACATGCTTAGCAGCATTAGACAATAGCCTTATTACAAACTGCCTTTGTGCACTGGGTCAGAGAGTATCAGAATGCACCTATATCAGAAAGGGCCCTTTGCTCTCAGCAGTGCCCTCCATTGCTCTAGAGGTGGAAGGCACAAAGCACTGCCTCCATCCTTCAAGTGGAGACAAGCCATCAACTGTCTTGCCTCCAGCTCTTTAGGAAGCTGACAAACAACTCGCTTTCCACAGTCCTGTTACAGCAGACCGGGGAACTTCTCATACAAAGGCAGCTCAAATGGCATTTCTTCCCAGGGCTTAACACGTAGCTTTAGGACTCCTGCTTCTGCCGCAATTCCACCTTGCCAACCCGGCTCAGAGGAAATGACTACAGCTTCTCCTTAAGCAACGGGGGCGAAGCCCACAGGATTGTGCTTCCACATGCTTAGCAGGAGCAGACAATAGGCTTTTTACAAACCGCCACTGTGCACTGGGTCAGAGAGTGTCAGAATGCACCTATGTCAGAAAGGGCCCTTTGCTCTCAGCCGTGCCCTCCATTGCTCTAGAGGTGGAAGGCACAAAGCACTGCCTCCATCCTTCAATTGGAGACAAGCCATCAACTGTCCTGTCTCCAGCTCTTTAGGAAGCTGACAAACAACTTGCTTTCCACAGTCCTGTTACAGCAGAACGGGGAACTTCTCAGACAAAGGCAGCTCCATTGGCATTTCTTCCCAGCCCTTAACTCGCAGCTTTAGGACTCCTGCTTCTGCCGCAATTCCACCTTGCCAACCCGGCTCAGACGAAATGCCTACATCTTCCCCTGAAGCAACTGGGCTGAGTCCCAAATGATTGAGCGTCCACGTGCTTAGGAGGCGATAGACTGCACGCCTTTTTCCAACCACCATTGTGCACTGCTGGAGACAGTGTCGGAAAGCAGTGATGTCAGAAAGACCCCTCTGCTCTCAACCGTGCCCTTCATTGCTCTAGACGTGGAATGCACAATGCACTGGCTCCCCCCCTCAAGGGGCGACAAGCCACAGACCGTCTTCCTTCCATCTCTTTCGGAAGCTGAGCAAGAACTGGCTTTCAACAGTGCTCATTCTGTGTCCTGGCAACATCTCATACAAAGGCAGCTGATATGCCATTTCTTTTCAGCGCTTAACTCGCAGATTTGGAACTTCTGCTCCTGCCACATTTGCACCTTGCCAACCCGGCTCAGACGAAATGTCTACATCTTCTCCTTCAGCAACGGGGACGAGGCCCAGGTGACTGTGCTTATGCATGCTTAGCAGGAGCAGACAATAGGCTTTTTACAAACTGCCATTGTGCACTGTGTCAGAGAGTGTCAGAATGCACCTATGTCAGAAAGGGCCCTTTGCTCTCAGCCGTGCCCTCCATTGCTCTAGAGGTGGAAGGCACAAAGCACTGCCTCCATCCTTCTATTGGAGACAAGCCATCAACTGTCCTGCTTCCAGCTCTTTAGGAAGCTGGGAAAGCACTCGCATTCCACAGTGCTCTTACAGCATCCTGGGCACGTCTCATACAAAGGCAGCTGAACACCGTGTCTTTTCAGCCCTTAACTCACCAATCTGCAACAGCTGCTTCTGCCGCATTTCCACCTTGCCAACCCGGCTCAGACGAAATGCCTACATCTTCCCCTGAAGCAACTGTGCTGATTCCCAAATGATTGAGCATCCACATGCTTAGGAGGCGATAAACTGCATGCCTTTTTCCAACCACCATTTTACACTGCTTAGAGAGCGTCTGAAAGCAGCAATGTCAGAAAGGCCCCTTGGCTCTCAGCCATGCCCTCCATTGCTCTCGAGGTGGAAGGCACAAGGCGCTGGTTCTGGATCCACCCCTCAAAGGGAGACAAACCACATCTTGTCCTGCTTCCAGCTCTTTAGGAAGTGGAGAAAAAGCTCCCTTTCCACAGTGCTCTTACAGCGTCCTGGGAACATCTCATACAAAGGAGGCTGAACGCCGTTTCTTTTCAGCACTTCACTCGCCAGTCTGGGACATCTGCATCCTGCAAGTTTCCACCTTGCCAACCCGGCTCAGACGAAATGCCTACATCTTCCCCTTGAACAATGGGGATGAGGCCCATATGACTGTTGTTCCACATGCTGAGGAGCAGAGAGACAATAGGCTTTTAGCTAACCACGAATTGCAATGGTTGGGAGAGTGTCAGAAAGCACCAATGGCAGAAAGACCCCTTTACTCTCAGCCGCGCCCTCCATTGCTGTAGAGGTGGAAGGTACAAAGCACTGCCTCCATCCTTCAATGGGAGACAAGCCATAAACAGTCTTACCTCCAGCTCTTTAGGAAGCTGAGATAGAACTCGCTTTCCACAGTTCTGTTACAGCATCCGAGGAAACTCTCATACAGAGGCAGCGCAAATGCCATTTCTTCCCAGTGCTTAACTGGCCGCTTTAGGACTTCCGCTTCTGCCACAGTTCCAACTTGCCAACCCGGCTCAGACGAAATGTCTACATCTTCCCCTTCAGCAACGTGGACTAGGCCCAGATAACTGTGCTTCCGCATGCTTAGCAGGAGCAGACAATAGGCTTTTTACAAACCGCCATTGTGCACTGGGTCAGAGAGTGTCGGAATGCACCTATGTCTGAAAGGGCCCTTTGCTCTCAGCCGCCCTCCATTGCTGTAGAGGTGGAAGGCACAAAGCACTGCCTCCATCCTTCAATTGGAGACAAGCCATCAACTGTCTTGCCTCCAGCTCTTTAGGAAGCTGACAAACAACTCGCTTTCCACAGTCCTGTTACAGCAGACCGGGGAACTTCTCAGACAAAGGCAGCTCCATTGGCATTTCTTCTCAGCCCTTCACTCGCAGCTTTAGGACTCCTGCTTCTGCCGCAATTCCACCTTGCCAACCCGGCTCAGACGAAATGCCTACATCTTCCCCTGATGCAACTGGGCTGAGTCCCAAATGATTGAGCATCCACGTGCTTAGGAGGCGATAGACTGCACGCCTTTTTCCAACCACAATTGTGCACTGCTGGAGAGAGTGTCGGAATGCAGCGATGTCTGAAAGACCCCTTTGCTATCAGCCGTGCCCTTCATTGCTCTAAACGTGGAATGCACAATGCGCTGGCTCCCCCCCTCAAGGGGCGACAAGCCACAGACCATCTTCCTTCCATTTCTTTAGGAAACTGAGCAAGAGCTCGCTTTCAACAGTGCTCTTTCTGCGTCCTGGCAACATCTCATACAAAGGCAGCTGATATGCCATTTCTTTTCAGCGCTTAACTCGCAGATTTGGAACTTCTGCTCCTGCCACATTTCCTCCTTGCCAGCCCGGCTCAGATGAAATGTCTACATCTTCCCCTTCAGCAACGGGGACGAGGCCCAGATGACTGTGCTTCCGCATGCTTAGCAGGAGCAGACAATAGGCTTTTTACAAACCGCCATTGTGCACTGGGTCAGAGAGTGTCAGAATGCACCTATGTCAGAAAGGGCCCTTTGCTCTCAGCCGTGCCCTCCATTGCTCTAGAGGTGGAAGGCACAAAGCACTGCCTCCATCCTTCAATTGGAGACAAGCCATCAACTGTCCTGCTTCCAGCTCTTTAGGAAGCTGGGAAAGCACTCGCATTCCACAGTGCTCTTGCAGCGTCGTGGGAACGTCTAATACAAAGGCAGCTGAACACCGTGTCTTTTCAGCCCTTAACTCACCAATCTGCAACAGCTGCTTCTGCTGCATTTCCACCTTGCCAACCGGGCTCAGACGAAATGCCTACATCTTCCCCTGAAGCAACTGTGCTGATTCCCAAATGATTGAGCATCCACAGGCTTAGGAGGCGATATACTGCATGTGATTTTCCAACCACCATTTTACACTGCTTAGAGAGTGTTGGAAAGCAGCTATGTCAGAAAGGCCCCTTGGCTCTCAGCCATGCCCTCCATTGCTCTCGAGGTGGAAGGCACAAGGCGCTGGTTCAGGATCCACCACTCAATGGGAGACAAACCACATCTTGTCCTGCTTCCAGCTCTTTAGGAAGTGGAGAAAACTCCCTTTCCACAGTGCTCTTACAGCGTCCTGGGAACATCTCATACAAAGGAGGCTGAATGCCGTTTCTTTTCAACCCTTCACTCGCCAGTCTGGGACATCTGAATCCTGCACGTTTCCACCTTGCCAACCCGGCTCAGACGAAATGCCTACATCTTCCCCTTGAACAATGGGGATGAGGCCCATATGATAGTGGTTCCACATGCTGAGGAGGAGAGAGACAATGGGCTTTTAACTAACCACGAAGTGCAATGTTTGATAGAGTGTCAGAAAGCACCAATGGCAGAAAGACCCCTTTACTCTCAGCCGCGCCCTCCATTGCTGTAGAGGTGGAAGGCACAAAGCACTGCCTCCATCCTTCAATGGGAGACAAGCCATAAACTGTGTTGCCTCCAGCTCTTTAGGAAGCTGAGAAAGAACTCGCTTTCCACAGTGCTGTTACAGCATGCTAGGAAACTCTCATACAGAGGCAGCTCACATGCCATTTCTTCCCAGTGCTTAACTGGCCGCTTTAGGACTTCCGCTTCTGCCACAGTTCCACCTTGCCAACCCGGCTCAGACGAAATGCCTACATCTTCCCCTTGAGCAATGGGCATGAGGCCCATATGATTGTGGTTCCACATGCTGAGGAGGAGAGGGACAATAGGCTTTTAACTAACCACGAAGTGCAATGGTTGGGAGAGTGTCAGAAAGCACCAATGGCAGAAAGACCCCTTTACTCTCAGCCATGCCCTCCATTGCTGTAGAGGTGGAAGGCACAAAGCACTGCCTCAATCCTTCAATGGGAGAGAAGCCATAAACTGTCTTGCCTCCAGCTCTTTAGGAAGCTGAGAAAGAACTCGCTTTCCACAGTGCTGTTACCGCATCTGAGGAAACTCTCATACTGAGGCAGCTCAAATGCCATTTCTTCCCAGTGCTTAACTGGCCGCTTTAGAACTTCCGCTTCTGCCACAGTTCCACCTTGCCAACCCGGCTCAGACGAAATGCTTACATCTTCCCCTTAAGCAACGGGGGCGAAGCCCACATGATTGTGCTTCCACATGCTTAGCAGGAGCAGACAATAGGCTTTTTACAAACCGCCACTGTGCAGTGGGTCAGAGAGTGTCAGAATGCACCTATGTCAGAAAGGGCCCTTTGCTCTCAGCCGTGCCCTCCATTGCTCTAGAGGTGGAAGGCACAAAGCACTGCCTCCATCCTTCAATTGGAGACAAGCCATCAACTGTCTTGCCTCCAGCTCTTTAGGAAGCTGAAAAACAACTCGCTTTCCACAGTCCTGTTACAGCAGACCAGGTGACTTCTCATACAAAGGCAGCTCAAATGGCATTTCTTCCCAGCCCTTCACTCGCAGCTTTAAGACTCCTGCTTCTGCTGAAATTCCACCATGCCAACGCGGTTCAGACGAAATGCCTACATCTTCCCCTGAAGCAACTGGGCTGAGTCCCAAATGATTGAGCGTCCACGTGCTTAGGGGCGATAGACTGTACGCCTTTTTCAAACCACCATTGTGCACTGCGGGAGAGAGTGTCGGAAAACAGCTATGTCAGAAAGACCCCTTTGCTCTCACCCGTGCCCTTCATTGCTCTAGACGTGGAATGCACAGTGCACGGGCTCCCAACCTCAAGGGTCGACAAGCCACAGACCATCTTCCTTCCATCTCTTTAGGAAGCTGAGCAAGAACTGGCTTTCAACAGTGCTCTTTCTGTGTCCTGGCAACATCTCATACAAAGGCAGCTGATATGCCATTTCTTTTCAGCGCTTAACTCGCTGATTTGGAACTTCTGCTGCTGCCACATTTCCACCTTGGCAACCCGGCTCAGACAAAATGCCTACATCTTCCCCTTGAGCAATGGGGATGAGGCCTATATGATTGTGGTTCCACATGATGAAGGAGGAGAGAGACAATAGGCTTTTAACTAACCACGAAGTGCAATGGTTGGGAGAGTGTCAGAAAGCACCAATGGAGAAAGACCCCTTTACTCTCAGCCGCGCCCTCCATTGCTGTAGAGGTGGAAGGCACAAAGCACTGCCTCCATCCTTCAATGGGAGACAAGCCATAAACTGTCTTGCCTCCAGCTCTTTAGGAAGCTGAGAAAGAACTCGCTTTCCACAGTGCTGTTATAGCATCCGAGGAAACTCTCATACTGAGGCAGCTCAAATGCCATTTCTTCCCAGTGCTTAACTGGCCGCTTTAGGACTTCCGCTTCTGCCTCAGTTCCACCTTGCCAACCCGGCTTAGACGAAATGCCTACATCTTCCCCTGAAGCAACTGGGCTGAGTCCCTAATGATTGAGCGTCCACGTGCTTAGGAGGCGATAGACAGCACGCCTTTTTCCAACCAGCATTGTGCACTGCTGGAGAAAGGGTCCGAAAGCAGCGATGTCAGAAAGACCCCTTTGCTCTCAGCCGTGCCCTTCATTGCTCTAGATGTGGAATGCACAATGCACTGGCTCCCCCCCTCAAGAGGCGGCAAGCCACAGACCATCTTCCTTCCATCTCCTTAGGAAGCTGAGCAAGAGCTCGCTCTCAACAGTGCTCTTTCTGTGTCCTGGCAACATCTCATACAAAGGCAGCTGATATGCCATTTCTTTTCAGCGCATAACTCGCAGATTTGGAACTTCTGCTCCTGCCACATTTCCACCTTGACAACCCAGCTCAGACGAAATGTCTACATCTTCCTCTTCAGCAACGGGGACGAGGCCCAGATGACTGTGCTTCCGCATGCTTAGCAGGAGCAGACAATAGGCTTTTTAGAAACCGCCATTTTGCACTGGGTCAGAGAGTGTCAGAATGCACTTACGTCAGAAAGGGCCCTTTGCTCTCAGCCGTGCCCTCCATTGCTCTAGAGGTGGAAGGCACAAAGCACTGTCTCCATCCTTCAATTGGAGACAAGCCATCAACTGTCCTGCTTCCAGCTCTTTAGGAAGCTGGGAAAGCATTCACATTCAATAGTGCTCTTACAGCGTCCTGGGAACGTCTCATACAAAGGCAGCTGAACACCGTGTCTTTTCAGCCCTTAACTCACCAATCTGCAACAGCTGCTTCTGCCTCATTTCCACCTTGCCAAACCGGCTCAGACGAAATGCCTACATCTTCCCCTGAAGCAACTGTGCTGATTCCCAAATGATTGAGCATCCACATGCTTAAGAGGCGATAAACTGCATGCCTTTTTCCAACCACCGTTTTACACTGCTTAGAGAGCGTCGGAAATCAGCTATGTCAGAAAGGCCCCTTGGCTCTCAGCCATGCCCTCCATTGCTCTCGAGGTGGAAGGCACAAGGCGCTGGTTCTGGATCCACCCCTCAATGGGAGACAAACCACATCTTGTCCTGCTTCCAGCTCTTTAGGTAGTGGAGAAAAAACTCCCTTTCCGCAGTGCTCTTTCAGCGTCCTGGGAACATCTCATACAAAGGAGGCTGAACGCCGTTTCTTTTCAGCACTTCACTCGCCAGTCTGTGACATCTGCATCCTGCACGTTTCCACCTTGCCAACCCGGCTCAGACGAAATGCCTACATCTTCCCCTTGAGCAATGGGGATGAGGCCCATATGATTGTGGTTCCACATGCTGAGGAGGAGAGAGACAATAGGCTTTTAACTAACCACGAAGTGCAATGGTTGGGAGAGTTTCAGAAAGCACCAATGGCAGAAAGACCCCTTTACTCTCAGCCACGCCCTCCATTGCTGTAGAGGTGGAAGGCACAAAGCACTGCCTCCATCCTTCAATTTGAGACAAGCCATAAAATTTCTTGCCTCCAGCTCTTTAGGAAGCTGAGATTGAACTCGCTTTCCACAGTGCTGTTACAGCATCCGAGGAAACACACATACAGAGGCAGCTCAAATGCCATTTCTTCCCAGAGCTTAACTGGCCGCTTTAGGACTTCCACTTCTGCCACAGTTCCACCTTGCCAACCCGGCTCAGACAAAATGCCTACATCTTCCCCTTAAGCAACGGGGGCAAAGACCACATGATTGTGCTTCCAGATGCTTAGCAGGAGCAGACAATAGGCTTTTGAAAAACCGCCACTGTGCACTGGGTCAGAGAGTGTCAGAATGCACCTATTTCAGAAAGGGCCCTTTGCTCTCAGCCGTGCCCTCCATTGCTGTAGAGGTGGAAGTCACAAAGCACTGCCTCCATCCTTCAATTGGAGACAAGCCATAAACTGTCTTGCCTCCAGCTCTTTAGGAAGCTGACAAACAACTCGCTTTATACAGTCCTGTTACAGCAGACCAGGTGACTTCTCAGACAAAGGCAGCTCAAATGGCATTTCTTCCCAGCCCTTCACTCGCAGCTTTAGGATTCCTGCTTCTGCCACAATTCCACCATGCCACCCGGCTCAGACTAAATGCCTACATCTTCCCCTGAAGCAACTGGGCTGAGTTCCAAATGATTGTGCGTCCACGTGCTTAGGAGGTGATAGACTGCACGCCTTTTTCGAACCAACATTGTGCACTGCTGGAGAGAGTGTCGGATAGCAGCTATGTCAGAAACACCCCTTTGCTCTCAACCGTACACTTCATTGCTCTAGATGTGGAATGCACAATGCACTGGCTCCCCCCCTCAAGGGGCGACAAGCCACAGACCATCTTCCTTCCATCTCCTTATGAAGCTGAGCAAGAACTGGCTTTCAACAGTGCTCTTTCTGTGTCCTGGCAACATCTCATACAAAGGCAGCTGATATGCCAATACTTTTCAGCGCTTAACTCGCCGATTTGAAACTTCTGCTCCTGCCACATTTCCTCCTTGCCAACCCGGCTCAGAAGAAATGTCTAAATCTTCCCCTTCAGCAACGGGGACGAGGCCCTGAAGACTGTGCTTCCGCATGCTTAGCAGGAGCAGACGATAGGCTTTTTACAAACCCCCATTGTGCACTGGGTCAGAGAGTGTCAGAATTCACCTATGTCAGAAAGGGGCCTTTGATCTCAGCCATGCCCTCCATTGCTCTCGAGGTGGAAGGCACAAGGCGCTGGTTCTGGATCCACCCCTCAATGGGAGACAAACCACATCTTGTCCTGCTTCCAGCTCTTTAGGAAGCTGGGAAAGCACTCGCATTCCACAGTGCTCTTACAGCGTCCTGGGAACATCTCATACAAAGGAGGCTGAACGCCGTTTCATTTCAGCACTTCACTCGTCAGTCTGGGACATCTGCATCCTGCACGTTTCCACCTTGCCAACCCGGCTCAGACGAAATGCCTACATATTCCCCTTGAGCAATGGGGATGAGGCCCATATGATTGTGGTTCCACATGCTGAGGAGGAGAGAGACAATAGGCTTTTAACTAACCACGAAGTGCAATGGTTGGGAGAGTGTCAGAAAGCCCCAATGGCAGAAAGACCCCTTTACTCTCAGCCGCGCCCTCCATTGCTGTAGAGGTGGAAGGCACAAAGCACTGCCTCCATCCTTCAATGGGACACAAGCCATAAACTGTCTTGCCTCCAGCTCTTTAGGAAGCTGAGAAAGAACTCGCCATCCACAGTGCTGTTACAGCATCCGAGGAAAGTCTCATACACAGGCAGCTCAAATGCCATTTCTTCCCAGTGCTTAACTGGCCGCTTTAGGACTTCCGCTTCTGCCACAGTTCCACCTTGCCAACCCGGCTCAGACGAAATGCCTACATCTTCCCCTTAAGCAACGGGGGCGAAGCCCACATGATTGTGCTTCCACGTGCTTAGCAGGAGCAGACAATAGGCTTTTTACAAACCGCCACTGTGCACTGGGTCAGAGAGTGTCAGAATGCACCTTTGTCAGAAAGGGCCCTTTGCTGTCAGCCGTGCCCTCCATTGCACTAGAGGTGGAAGGCACAAAGCACTGCCTCCATCCTTCAATTGGAGACAAGCCATCAACGGTCTTGCCTCCAGCTCTTTAGGAAGCTGACAAACAACTCGCTTTCCACAGTCCTTTTACAGCAGACTGGGGTACTTCTCAGACAAAGGCAGCTCAAATGGCATTTCTTCCCAGCCCTTCACTCGCAGCTTTAGGACTCCTGCTTCTGCCGCAATTCCACCTTGCCAACCCGGCTCAGACGAAATGCCTACATTTTCCCCTGAAGCAAATGGGATGAGGCCCAAAGGATTGAGCATCCACGTTCTTAGGAGGCGATAGACTGCACGCCTTTTTCCAACCACCATTGTGCACTGCTGGAGAGAGGGTAGGAAAGCAGCGATGTCAGAATGAACCCTTTGCTCTCAGCCGTGCCCTTCATTGCTCTAGATGTGGAATGCACAATGCACTGGCTCCCCCCCTCTAGGGGCGACAAGCCACAGACCATCTTCCTTCCATCTCTTTAGGAAGCTGAGCAAGAACTGGCTTTCAACAGTGCTCTTTCTGTGTCCTGGCAACATCTCATACAAAGGCAGCTGATATGCCATTTCTTTACAGCGCTTAACTCGCAGATTTGGAACTTCTGCTCCTGCCACATTTCCACCTTGCCAACCCGGCTCAGACGAAATGTCTACATCTTCCCCTTCAGCAACGGGGACGAGGCCCAGATGACTGTGCTTCGGCATGCTTAGCAGGAACAGACAATAAGCTTTTTACAAACCGCCATTGTGCACTGGGTCAGAGAGTGTCAGAATGCACCTATGTCAGAAAGGGCCCTTTGCTCTCAGCCGTGCCCTCCATTGCTCTAGAGGTGGAAGGCACAAAGCACTGCCTCCATCCTTCAATTGGAGACAAGCCATCAACTGTCCTGCTTGCAGCTCTTTAGGAAGCTGGGAAAGCACTCGCATTCCACAGTGCTCTTGTAGCGTCCTAGGAACGTCTCATACAAAGGCAGTTGAACACCGTGTCTTTTCAGCCCTTAACTCACCAATCTGCAACAGCTGCTTCTGCCGCATTTAAACCTTGCCAACCCGGCTCAGGCGAAATGCCTACATCTTCCCCTGAAGCAACTGTGCTGATTCCCAAATGATTGAGCATCCACATGCTTAGGAGGCGATAAACTGCATGCCTTTTTCCAACCACCATTTTACACTGCTTAGAGAGCGTCGGAAAGCAGCTATGTCAGAAAGGCCCCTTGGCTCTCAGCCATGCCCTCCATAGCTCTCGAGGTGGAAGGCACAAGGCGCTGGTTCTGGATCCACCCCTCAAAGGGAGACAAACCACATCTTGTCCTGCTTCCAGCTCTTTAGGAAGTGTAGAAAAAACTCACTTTCCACAGTGCTCTTACAGCGTCCTGGGAACATCTCATACAAAGGAGGCTGAACGCCGCTTCTTTTCAGCACTTCACTCGCCAGTCTGGGACATCTGCATCCTGCACGTTTCCACCTTGCCAACCCGGCTCAGACGAAATGCCTACATCTTCCCCTTGAGCAATGGGGATGAGGCCCATATGATTGTGGTTCCACATGCTGAGGAGGAGAGAGACAATAGGCTTTTAACTAACCACGAAGTGCAATGGTTGGGAGAGTGTCAGAAAGCACCAATGGCAGAAAGACCCCTTTACTCTCAGCCGCGCCCTCCATTGCTGTAGAGGTGGAAGGCACAAAGCACTGCCTCCATCCTTCAATGGGAGACAAGCCATAAACTGTCTTGCCTCCAGCTCTTTAGGAAGCTGAGAATGAGCTCGCTTTCCAAAGTGCTGTTACAGCATCCGAGGAAACTCTCATACAGAGGCAGCTCAAATGCCATTCCTTCCCAGTGCTTAACTGGCCGCTTTAGGACTTCCGCTTCTGCCACTGTTAGACCTTGCCAACCCGGCTCAGACGAAATGCCTACATCTTCCCCTTATGCAACGGGGTCGAAGCCCACATGACTGTGCTTCCACATGCTTAGCAGGAGCAGACAATAGGCTTTTTACAAACCGCCACTGTGCACTGGGTCAGAGAGTGTCAGAATGCACCTATGTCAGAAAGGGCCCTTTGCTCTCAGCCGTGCCCTCCATTGCTCTAGAGGTGGAAGGCACAAAGCACTGCCTCCATCCTTCAATTGGAGACAAGCCATCAACTGTCTTGCCTCCAGCTCTTTAGGTAGCTGACAAACAACTCGCTTTCCACAGTCCTGTTACAGCAGACCGGGGAACTTCTCAGACAAAGGCAGCTCAAATGGCATTTCTTCCCAGCCCTTCATTCGCAGCTTTAGGACTCCTGCTTCTGCCGCAATTCCAGCTATCCAACCCGGCTCAGACGAAATGCATACATCTACACCTGAAGCAACTGGGCTGAGTCCCAAATGATTGAGCGTCCACGTGCTTAGGAGGCGATAGACTGCACGCCTTTTTCCAACCACCATTGTGCACTGCTGGAGAGAGTGTCGGAAAGCAGCTGTCTCAGAAAGACCCCTTTGCTCTCAGCCGTGCCCTTCATTGCTCTAGACGTGGAATGCACAGTGCACTGGCTCCCCCCCCTCAAGGGGCGACAAGCCACAGACCATCTTCCTTCCATCTCTTTAGGAACCTGAGCAAGAACTGGCTTTCAACAGCGCTCTTTCTGTGTGCTGGCAACATCTCATACAAAGGCAGCTGCTATGCCATTTCTTTTCAGCGCTTAACTCGCAGATTTGGAACTTCTGCTCCTGCCACATTTCCACCTTGCCAACCCGGCTCAGACGAAATGTCTACATCTTCCCCTTCAGCAACGGGGACGAGGCCCAGATGACTGTGCTTCCGCATGCTTAGCAGGAGCAGACAATAGGCTTTTTCCAAACCGCCATTGTGCACTGGGTCAGAGAGTGTCAGAATGCACCTATGTCAGAAAGGGCCCTTTGCTCTCAGCCGTGCCCTCCATTGCTCTAGAGGTGGAAGGCACAAAGCACTGCCTCCATCCTTCAATTGGAGACAAGCCATCAACTGTCCTGCTTCCAGCTCTTTATTATGCTGGGAAAGCACAGGCATTCCACAATGCACTTACAGCGTCCTGGGAACGTCTCATACAAAGGCAGCTGAACACCGTGTCTTTTCAGCCCTTAACTCACCAATCTGCAACAGCTGCTTCTGCCGCTTTTCCACCTTGGAAACCCGGCTCAGACGAAATGCCTACATCTTCCCCTGTAGCAACTGTGCTGATTCCCAAATGATTGAGCATCCACATGCTTAGGAGGCGATAAACTGCATGCCTTTTTCCAACCACCGTTTTACACTGCTCAGAGAGTGTCGGAAAGCAGCTATGTCAGAAAGGCCGCCTGGCTCTCAGCCATGACCTCCATTGCTCTCGAGGTGGAAGGCACAAGGCGCTGGTTCTGGATCCACCCCTCAATGGGAGACAAACCACATCTTGTCCTGCTTCCAGCTCTTTAGGAAGTGGAGAAAAAACTCCCTTTCCACAGTGCTCTTACAGCGTCCTGGGAACATCTCATACAAAGGAGGCTGAACGCCGTTTCTTTTCAGCACTTCACTCGCCAGTCTGGGACATCTGCATCCTGCACGTTTCCACCTTGCCAACCCGGCTCAGACGAAATGCTACATCTTCCCCTTGAGCAATGGGGATGAGGCCCATGTGATTGTGGTTCCACATTCTGAGGAGGAGAGAGACGATAGGCTTTTAACTAACCACGAAGTGCAATGGTTGGGAGAGTGTCAGAAAGCACCAATGTCAGAAAGACCCCTTTACTCTCACCAGCACCCTCCATTGCTGTAGAGGTGGAAGGCACAAAGCACTGCCTCCATCCTTCAATGGGACACAAGCCATAAACTGTGTTGCCTCCAGCTCTTTAGGAAGCTGAGAAAGAACTCGCTTTCCACAGTGCTCTTACAGCATACGAGGAAACTCTCATACCGAGGCAGCTCAAATGGCATTTCTTCCCAGGGCTTAGCTGTCCGCTTTAGGACTTGTGCTTCTGCCACTGTTCCACCTTGCCAACCCTGCTCAGACGAAATGCCTACATCTTCCCCTTAAGCAACGGGGGCGAAGCCCACATGACTGTGCTTCCACATGCTTAGCAGGAGCAGACAATAGGCCTTTTACAAACCGCCTTTGTGCACTGGGTCAGAGAGTGTCAGAATGCACCTATGTCAGAAAGGGCCCTTTGCTCTCAGCCGTGCCCTCTATTGCTCTAGAGGTGGAAGGCACAAAGCACTTCCTCCATCCTTCAATTGGAGACAAGCCATCAACGGTCTTGCCTCCAGCTCTTTAGGAAGCTGACAAGCAACTCGCTTTCCACAGTCCTGTTACAGCAGACCGGGGAACTTCTCATACAAAGGCAGCTCAAATGGCATTTCTTCCCAGCCCTTAACTCGCAGCTTTAGCACTCCTGCTTCTGCCGCAATTCCACCTTGCCAACCCAGCTCAGACGAAATGCCTACATCTTCCCCTGAAGCAACTGGGCTGAGTCCCAAAGGATTGAGCGTCCACGTGCTTAGGAGGCGATAGACTGCACGCCTTTTTCCAACCACCATTGTGCACTGCTGGAGAGAGTGTCTGAAAGCAGGTATGTCAGAAAGACCCCTTTGCTCTCAGCCGTGCCCTTCATTGCTCTACACTTGGAATGCACAATGCAATGGCTCCCCCCCTCAAGCGGCGACAAGCCACAGACCATCTTCCTTCCATCTCTAGAGGAAGCTGAGCAAGAACTCGCTTTCAACAGTGCTCTTTCTGTGTCCTGGCAACATTTCATACAAAGGCAGCTGCTATGCCATTTCTTTTCAGCGCTTAACTCGCAGATTTGGAACTTCTGCTCCTGCCACATTTCCATCTTGCCAACCCGGCTCAGACGAAATGTCTACATCTTCCCCTTCAGCAACGGGGACGAGGCCCAGATGACTGTGCTTCCGCATGCTTAGCAGGAGCAGACAATAGGCTTATTACAAACCGCCATTGTGCACTGGGTCAGAGAGTGTCAGAATGCACCTATGTCAGAAAGGGCCCTTTGCTCTCAGCCGTGCCCTCCATTGCTCTAGAGGTGGAAGGCACAAAGCACTGCCTCCATCCTTCAATTGGAGACAAGCCATCAACTGTCCTGCTTCCAGCTCTTTAGGAAGCTGGGAAAGCACTCGCATTCCACAGTGCTCTTACAGCGTCCTGGGAACGTCTCATACAAAGGCAGCTGAACACCGTGTCTTTTCAGCCCTTAACTCACCAATCTGCAACATCTGCTTCTGCCGCAATTCCACCTTGCCAACCCGGCTCAGACGAAATGCCTACATCTTCCCCTCAAGCAACTGTGCTGATTCCCAAATGATTGAGCATCCACATGCTTAGGATGCGAAAAACTGCATGCCTTTTTCCAACCACCATTTTACACTGCTTAGAGAGCGTCGGAAAGCAGCTATGTCAGAAAGGCCCCTTTGCTCTCAGCCATGCCCTCCATTGCTCTCGATGTGGAAGGCACAAGGCACTGGTTCTGGATCCACCCCTCAATGGGAGACAAACCACATCTTGTCCTGCTTCCAGCTCTTTAGGAAGTGGAGAAAAAACTCCCTTTCCACAGTGCTCTTTCAGCGTCCTGGGAACATCTCATACAAAGGAGGCTGAACGCCGTTTCTTTTCAGCACTTCACTCGCCAGTCTGGGACATCTGCATCCTGCACGTTTCCACCTTGCCAACCCGGCTCAGACGAAATGCCTACATCTTCCCCTTGAGCAATGGGGATGAGGCCCATATGATTGTGGTTGCACATGCTGAGGAGGAGAGACACGATAGGCTTTTAACTAACCACGAACTGCAATGGTTGGGAGAGTGTCAGAAAGCACCAATGGCAGAAAGACCCCTTTACTCTCAGCCACGCCCTCCATTGCTGTAGAGGTGGAAGGCACAAAGCACTGCCTCTATCCTTCAATGGGAGACAAACAATAAACTGTCTTGCCTCCAGCTCTTTAGGAAGCTGAGAAAGAACTCGCTTTCCACAGTGCTATTACAGCATACGAGGAAACTCTCATACCGAGGCAGCTCAAATGCCATTTCTTCCCAGGGCTTAACAGGCCGCTTTAGGACTTGTGCTTCTGCCACAGTTCCACCTTGCCAACCCGGCTCAGACGAAATGCCTACATCTTCCCCTGAAGCAACGGGGGCGAAGCCCACATTATTGTGCTTCAACATGCTTAGCAGGAGCAGACAATAGGCTTCTTACAAACCGCCTTTGTGCACTGGGTCAGAGAGTGTCAGAATGCACCTATGTCAGAAAGGGCCCTTTTCTCTAGCCGTGCCCTCCATTGCTCTAGAGGTGGAAGGCACAAAGCACTGCCTCCATCCTTCAATTGGAGACAAGCCAGCAACTGTCTTGCCTCCAGCTCTTTAGGAAGCTGACAAACAACTCGCTTTCCACAGTCCAGTTACAGCAGACCGGGGAACTTCTCATACAAAGGCAGCTCAAATGGCATTTCTTCCCAGCCCTCAACTCGGAGCTGTAGGACTCCTGCTTCTGCCGCAATTCCACCATGCCAACCCGGCTCAGACGAAATGCCTACATCTTCCCCTGAAGCAACTGGGCTGAGTCCCAAATGATTGAGCGTCCACGTGCTTAGGAGACGATAGACTGCACGCCTTTTTCCAACCACCATTGTGCACTGCTGGAGAGAGTGTCGGAAAGCAGCTATGTCAGAAAGACCCCTTTGCTCTCAGCCGTGCCCTTCATTGCTCTAGACGTGGAATGCACAATGCACTGGCTCCCCCCCCTCAAGGGGCGTCAAGCCGCAGACCATCTTCCCTCCGTCTCTTTAGGAAGCTGAGAAAGAACTCGCTTTCAACAGTGCTCTTTCTGTGTCCTGGCAACATCTCATACAAAGGCAGCTGCTATGCCATTTCTTTTCAGCGCTTAACTCGCAGATTGGGAACTTCTGCTCCTGCCACATTTCCACCTTGCCAACCCGGCTCAGACGATATGTCTACATCTTCCCCTTCAGCAACGGGGACGAGGCCCAGATGACTGTGCTTCCGCATGCTTAGCAGGAGCAGACAATAGGCTTTTTACAAACCGCCATTGTGCACTGGCTCAGAGAGTGTCAGAATGCACCTATGTCAGAAAGGGCCCTTTGCTCTCAGACGTGCCCTCCATTGCTCTAGAGGTGGAAGGCACAAAGCACTGCCTCCATCCTTCAATTGGAGACAAGCCATCAACTGTCCTGCTTCCAGCTCTTTAGGAAGCTGGGATAGCACTCACATTCCACAGTGCTCTTACAGCGTCCTGGGAACGTCTCATACAAAGGCAGCTGAACACCGTGTCTTTTCAGCCCTTAACTCACCAATCTGCAACAGCTGCTTCTGCCTCATTTCCACCTTGCCAAACCGGCTCAGACGAAATGCCTACATCTTCCCCTGAAGCAACTGTGCTGATTCCCAAATGATTGAGCATCCACATGCTTAAGAGGCGATAAACTGCATGCCTTTTTCCAACCACCGTTTTACACTGCTTAGAGAGCGTCGGAAATCAGCTATGTCAGAAAGGCCCCTTGGCTCTCAGCCATGCCCTCCATTGCTCTCGAGGTGGAAGGCACAAGGCGCTGGTTCTGGATCCACCCCTCAATGGGAGACAAACCACATCTTGTCCTGCTTCCAGCTCTTTAGGTAGTGGAGAAAAAACTCCCTTTCCGCAGTGCTCTTTCAGCGTCCTGGGAACATCTCATACAAAGGAGGCTGAACGCCGTTTCTTTTCAGCACTTCACTCGCCAGTCTGTGACATCTGCATCCTGCACGTTTCCACCTTGCCAACCCGGCTCAGACGAAATGCCTACATCTTCCCCTTGAGCAATGGGGATGAGGCCCATATGATTGTGGTTCCACATGCTGAGGAGGAGAGAGACAATAGGCTTTTAACTAACCACGAAGTGCAATGGTTGGGAGAGTTTCAGAAAGCACCAATGGCAGAAAGACCCCTTTACTCTCAGCCACGCCCTCCATTGCTGTAGAGGTGGAAGGCACAAAGCACTGCCTCCATCCTTCAATTTGAGACAAGCCATAAAATTTCTTGCCTCCAGCTCTTTAGGAAGCTGAGATTGAACTCGCTTTCCACAGTGCTGTTACAGCATCCGAGGAAACACACATACAGAGGCAGCTCAAATGCCATTTCTTCCCAGAGCTTAACTGGCCGCTTTAGGACTTCCACTTCTGCCACAGTTCCACCTTGCCAACCCGGCTCAGACAAAATGCCTACATCTTCCCCTTAAGCAACGGGGGCAAAGACCACATGATTGTGCTTCCAGATGCTTAGCAGGAGCAGACAATAGGCTTTTGAAAAACCGCCACTGTGCACTGGGTCAGAGAGTGTCAGAATGCACCTATTTCAGAAAGGGCCCTTTGCTCTCAGCCGTGCCCTCCATTGCTGTAGAGGTGGAAGTCACAAAGCACTGCCTCCATCCTTCAATTGGAGACAAGCCATAAACTGTCTTGCCTCCAGCTCTTTAGGAAGCTGACAAACAACTCGCTTTATACAGTCCTGTTACAGCAGACCAGGTGACTTCTCAGACAAAGGCAGCTCAAATGGCATTTCTTCCCAGCCCTTCACTCGCAGCTTTAGGATTCCTGCTTCTGCCACAATTCCACCATGCCACCCGGCTCAGACTAAATGCCTACATCTTCCCCTGAAGCAACTGGGCTGAGTTCCAAATGATTGTGCGTCCACGTGCTTAGGAGGTGATAGACTGCACGCCTTTTTCGAACCAACATTGTGCACTGCTGGAGAGAGTGTCGGATAGCAGCTATGTCAGAAACACCCCTTTGCTCTCAACCGTACACTTCATTGCTCTAGATGTGGAATGCACAATGCACTGGCTCCCCCCCTCAAGGGGCGACAAGCCACAGACCATCTTCCTTCCATCTCCTTATGAAGCTGAGCAAGAACTGGCTTTCAACAGTGCTCTTTCTGTGTCCTGGCAACATCTCATACAAAGGCAGCTGATATGCCAATACTTTTCAGCGCTTAACTCGCCGATTTGAAACTTCTGCTCCTGCCACATTTCCTCCTTGCCAACCCGGCTCAGAAGAAATGTCTAAATCTTCCCCTTCAGCAACGGGGACGAGGCCCTGAAGACTGTGCTTCCGCATGCTTAGCAGGAGCAGACGATAGGCTTTTTACAAACCCCCATTGTGCACTGGGTCAGAGAGTGTCAGAATTCACCTATGTCAGAAAGGGGCCTTTGATCTCAGCCATGCCCTCCATTGCTCTCGAGGTGGAAGGCACAAGGCGCTGGTTCTGGATCCACCCCTCAATGGGAGACAAACCACATCTTGTCCTGCTTCCAGCTCTTTAGGAAGCTGGGAAAGCACTCGCATTCCACAGTGCTCTTACAGCGTCCTGGGAACATCTCATACAAAGGAGGCTGAACGCCGTTTCATTTCAGCACTTCACTCGTCAGTCTGGGACATCTGCATCCTGCACGTTTCCACCTTGCCAACCCGGCTCAGACGAAATGCCTACATATTCCCCTTGAGCAATGGGGATGAGGCCCATATGATTGTGGTTCCACATGCTGAGGAGGAGAGAGACAATAGGCTTTTAACTAACCACGAAGTGCAATGGTTGGGAGAGTGTCAGAAAGCCCCAATGGCAGAAAGACCCCTTTACTCTCAGCCGCGCCCTCCATTGCTGTAGAGGTGGAAGGCACAAAGCACTGCCTCCATCCTTCAATGGGACACAAGCCATAAACTGTCTTGCCTCCAGCTCTTTAGGAAGCTGAGAAAGAACTCGCCATCCACAGTGCTGTTACAGCATCCGAGGAAAGTCTCATACACAGGCAGCTCAAATGCCATTTCTTCCCAGTGCTTAACTGGCCGCTTTAGGACTTCCGCTTCTGCCACAGTTCCACCTTGCCAACCCGGCTCAGACGAAATGCCTACATCTTCCCCTTAAGCAACGGGGGCGAAGCCCACATGATTGTGCTTCCACGTGCTTAGCAGGAGCAGACAATAGGCTTTTTACAAACCGCCACTGTGCACTGGGTCAGAGAGTGTCAGAATGCACCTTTGTCAGAAAGGGCCCTTTGCTGTCAGCCGTGCCCTCCATTGCACTAGAGGTGGAAGGCACAAAGCACTGCCTCCATCCTTCAATTGGAGACAAGCCATCAACGGTCTTGCCTCCAGCTCTTTAGGAAGCTGACAAACAACTCGCTTTCCACAGTCCTTTTACAGCAGACTGGGGTACTTCTCAGACAAAGGCAGCTCAAATGGCATTTCTTCCCAGCCCTTCACTCGCAGCTTTAGGACTCCTGCTTCTGCCGCAATTCCACCTTGCCAACCCGGCTCAGACGAAATGCCTACATTTTCCCCTGAAGCAAGTGGGATGAGGCCCAAAGGATTGAGCATCCACGTTCTTAGGAGGCGATAGACTGCACGCCTTTTTCCAACCACCATTGTGCACTGCTGGAGAGAGGGTAGGAAAGCAGCGATGTCAGAATGAACCCTTTGCTCTCAGCCGTGCCCTTCATTGCTCTAGATGTGGAATGCACAATGCACTGGCTCCCCCCCTCTAGGGGCGACAAGCCACAGACCATCTTCCTTCCATCTCTTTAGGAAGCTGAGCAAGAACTGGCTTTCAACAGTGCTCTTTCTGTGTCCTGGCAACATCTCATACAAAGGCAGCTGATATGCCATTTCTTTACAGCGCTTAACTCGCAGATTTGGAACTTCTGCTCCTGCCACATTTCCACCTTGCCAACCCGGCTCAGACGAAATGTCTACATCTTCCCCTTCAGCAACGGGGACGAGGCCCAGATGACTGTGCTTCGGCATGCTTAGCAGGAACAGACAATAAGCTTTTTACAAACCGCCATTGTGCACTGGGTCAGAGAGTGTCAGAATGCACCTATGTCAGAAAGGGCCCTTTGCTCTCAGCCGTGCCCTCCATTGCTCTAGAGGTGGAAGGCACAAAGCACTGCCTCCATCCTTCAATTGGAGACAAGCCATCAACTGTCCTGCTTGCAGCTCTTTAGGAAGCTGGGAAAGCACTCGCATTCCACAGTGCTCTTGTAGCGTCCTAGGAACGTCTCATACAAAGGCAGTTGAACACCGTGTCTTTTCAGCCCTTAACTCACCAATCTGCAACAGCTGCTTCTGCCGCATTTAAACCTTGCCAACCCGGCTCAGGCGAAATGCCTACATCTTCCCCTGAAGCAACTGTGCTGATTCCCAAATGATTGAGCATCCACATGCTTAGGAGGCGATAAACTGCATGCCTTTTTCCAACCACCATTTTACACTGCTTAGAGAGCGTCGGAAAGCAGCTATGTCAGAAAGGCCCCTTGGCTCTCAGCCATGCCCTCCATAGCTCTCGAGGTGGAAGGCACAAGGCGCTGGTTCTGGATCCACCCCTCAAAGGGAGACAAACCACATCTTGTCCTGCTTCCAGCTCTTTAGGAAGTGTAGAAAAAACTCACTTTCCACAGTGCTCTTACAGCGTCCTGGGAACATCTCATACAAAGGAGGCTGAACGCCGCTTCTTTTCAGCACTTCACTCGCCAGTCTGGGACATCTGCATCCTGCACGTTTCCACCTTGCCAACCCGGCTCAGACGAAATGCCTACATATTCCCCTTGAGCAATGGGGATGAGGCCCATATGATTGTGGTTCCACATGCTGAGGAGGAGAGAGACAATAGGCTTTTAACTAACCACGAAGTGCAATGGTTGGGAGAGTGTCAGAAAGCACCAATGGCAGAAAGACCCCTTTACTCTCAGCCGCGCCCTCCATTGCTGTAGAGGTGGAAGGCACAAAGCACTGCCTCCATCCTTCAATGGGAGACAAGCCATAAACTGTCTTGCCTCCAGCTCTTTAGGAAGCTGAGAATGAGCTCGCTTTCCAAAGTGCTGTTACAGCATCCGAGGAAACTCTCATACAGAGGCAGCTCAAATGCCATTCCTTCCCAGTGCTTAACTGGCCGCTTTAGGACTTCCGCTTCTGCCACTGTTAGACCTTGCCAACCCGGCTCAGACGAAATGCCTACATCTTCCCCTTATGCAACGGGGTCGAAGCCCACATGACTGTGCTTCCACATGCTTAGCAGGAGCAGACAATAGGCTTTTTACAAACCGCCACTGTGCACTGGGTCAGAGAGTGTCAGAATGCACCTATGTCAGAAAGGGCCCTTTGCTCTCAGCCGTGCCCTCCATTGCTCTAGAGGTGGAAGGCACAAAGCACTGCCTCCATCCTTCAATTGGAGACAAGCCATCAACTGTCTTGCCTCCAGCTCTTTAGGTAGCTGACAAACAACTCGCTTTCCACAGTCCTGTTACAGCAGACCGGGGAACTTCTCAGACAAAGGCAGCTCAAATGGCATTTCTTCCCAGCCCTTCATTCGCAGCTTTAGGACTCCTGCTTTTGCCGCAATTCCAGCTATCCAACCCGGCTCAGACGAAATGCATACATCTACACCTGAAGCAACTGGGCTGAGTCCCAAATGATTGAGCGTCCACGTGCTTAGGAGGCGATAGACTGCACGCCTTTTTCCAACCACCATTGTGCACTGCTGGAGAGAGTGTCGGAAAGCAGCTGTCTCAGAAAGACCCCTTTGCTCTCAGCCGTGCCCTTCATTGCTCTAGACGTGGAATGCACAGTGCACTGGCTCCCCCCCCTCAAGGGGCGACAAGCCACAGACCATCTTCCTTCCATCTCTTTAGGAACCTGAGCAAGAACTGGCTTTCAACAGCGCTCTTTCTGTGTGCTGGCAACATCTCATACAAAGGCAGCTGCTATGCCATTTCTTTTCAGCGCTTAACTCGCAGATTTGGAACTTCTGCTCCTGCCACATTTCCACCTTGCCAACCCGGCTCAGACGAAATGTCTACATCTTCCCCTTCAGCAACGGGGACGAGGCCCAGATGACTGTGCTTCCGCATGCTTAGCAGGAGCAGACAATAGGCTTTTTCCAAACCGCCATTGTGCACTGGGTCAGAGAGTGTCAGAATGCACCTATGTCAGAAAGGGCCCTTTGCTCTCAGCCGTGCCCTCCATTGCTCTAGAGGTGGAAGGCACAAAGCACTGCCTCCATCCTTCAATTGGAGACAAGCCATCAACTGTCCTGCTTCCAGCTCTTTATTATGCTGGGAAAGCACAGGCATTCCACAATGCACTTACAGCGTCCTGGGAACGTCTCATACAAAGGCAGCTGAACACCGTGTCTTTTCAGCCCTTAACTCACCAATCTGCAACAGCTGCTTCTGCCGCTTTTCCACCTTGGAAACCCGGCTCAGACGAAATGCCTACATCTTCCCCTGTAGCAACTGTGCTGATTCCCAAATGATTGAGCATCCACATGCTTAGGAGGCGATAAACTGCATGCCTTTTTCCAACCACCGTTTTACACTGCTCAGAGAGTGTCGGAAAGCAGCTATGTCAGAAAGGCCGCCTGGCTCTCAGCCATGACCTCCATTGCTCTCGAGGTGGAAGGCACAAGGCGCTGGTTCTGGATCCACCCCTCAATGGGAGACAAACCACATCTTGTCCTGCTTCCAGCTCTTTAGGAAGTGGAGAAAAAACTCCCTTTCCACAGTGCTCTTACAGCGTCCTGGGAACATCTCATACAAAGGAGGCTGAACGCCGTTTCTTTTCAGCACTTCACTCGCCAGTCTGGGACATCTGCATCCTGCACGTTTCCACCTTGCCAACCCGGCTCAGACGAAATGCTACATCTTCCCCTTGAGCAATGGGGATGAGGCCCATGTGATTGTGGTTCCACATTCTGAGGAGGAGAGAGACGATAGGCTTTTAACTAACCACGAAGTGCAATGGTTGGGAGAGTGTCAGAAAGCACCAATGTCAGAAAGACCCCTTTACTCTCACCAGCACCCTCCATTGCTGTAGAGGTGGAAGGCACAAAGCACTGCCTCCATCCTTCAATGGGACACAAGCCATAAACTGTGTTGCCTCCAGCTCTTTAGGAAGCTGAGAAAGAACTCGCTTTCCACAGTGCTCTTACAGCATACGAGGAAACTCTCATACCGAGGCAGCTCAAATGGCATTTCTTCCCAGGGCTTAGCTGTCCGCTTTAGGACTTGTGCTTCTGCCACTGTTCCACCTTGCCAACCCTGCTCAGACGAAATGCCTACATCTTCCCCTTAAGCAACGGGGGCGAAGCCCACATGACTGTGCTTCCACATGCTTAGCAGGAGCAGACAATAGGCCTTTTACAAACCGCCTTTGTGCACTGGGTCAGAGAGTGTCAGAATGCACCTATGTCAGAAAGGGCCCTTTGCTCTCAGCCGTGCCCTCTATTGCTCTAGAGGTGGAAGGCACAAAGCACTTCCTCCATCCTTCAATTGGAGACAAGCCATCAACGGTCTTGCCTCCAGCTCTTTAGGAAGCTGACAAGCAACTCGCTTTCCACAGTCCTGTTACAGCAGACCGGGGAACTTCTCATACAAAGGCAGCTCAAATGGCATTTCTTCCCAGCCCTTAACTCGCAGCTTTAGCACTCCTGCTTCTGCCGCAATTCCACCTTGCCAACCCAGCTCAGACGAAATGCCTACATCTTCCCCTGAAGCAACTGGGCTGAGTCCCAAAGGATTGAGCGTCCACGTGCTTAGGAGGCGATAGACTGCACGCCTTTTTCCAACCACCATTGTGCACTGCTGGAGAGAGTGTCTGAAAGCAGGTATGTCAGAAAGACCCCTTTGCTCTCAGCCGTGCCCTTCATTGCTCTACACTTGGAATGCACAATGCAATGGCTCCCCCCCTCAAGCGGCGACAAGCCACAGACCATCTTCCTTCCATCTCTAGAGGAAGCTGAGCAAGAACTCGCTTTCAACAGTGCTCTTTCTGTGTCCTGGCAACATTTCATACAAAGGCAGCTGCTATGCCATTTCTTTTCAGCGCTTAACTCGCAGATTTGGAACTTCTGCTCCTGCCACATTTCCATCTTGCCAACCCGGCTCAGACGAAATGTCTACATCTTCCCCTTCAGCAACGGGGACGAGGCCCAGATGACTGTGCTTCCGCATGCTTAGCAGGAGCAGACAATAGGCTTATTACAAACCGCCATTGTGCACTGGGTCAGAGAGTGTCAGAATGCACCTATGTCAGAAAGGGCCCTTTGCTCTCAGCCGTGCCCTCCATTGCTCTAGAGGTGGAAGGCACAAAGCACTGCCTCCATCCTTCAATTGGAGACAAGCCATCAACTGTCCTGCTTCCAGCTCTTTAGGAAGCTGGGAAAGCACTCGCATTCCACAGTGCTCTTACAGCGTCCTGGGAACGTCTCATACAAAGGCAGCTGAACACCGTGTCTTTTCAGCCCTTAACTCACCAATCTGCAACATCTGCTTCTGCCGCAATTCCACCTTGCCAACCCGGCTCAGACGAAATGCCTACATCTTCCCCTCAAGCAACTGTGCTGATTCCCAAATGATTGAGCATCCACATGCTTAGGATGCGAAAAACTGCATGCCTTTTTCCAACCACCATTTTACACTGCTTAGAGAGCGTCGGAAAGCAGCTATGTCAGAAAGGCCCCTTTGCTCTCAGCCATGCCCTCCATTGCTCTCGATGTGGAAGGCACAAGGCACTGGTTCTGGATCCACCCCTCAATGGGAGACAAACCACATCTTGTCCTGCTTCCAGCTCTTTAGGAAGTGGAGAAAAAACTCCCTTTCCACAGTGCTCTTTCAGCGTCCTGGGAACATCTCATACAAAGGAGGCTGAACGCCGTTTCTTTTCAGCACTTCACTCGCCAGTCTGGGACATCTGCATCCTGCACGTTTCCACCTTGCCAACCCGGCTCAGACGAAATGCCTACATCTTCCCCTTGAGCAATGGGGATGAGGCCCATATGATTGTGGTTGCACATGCTGAGGAGGAGAGACACGATAGGCTTTTAACTAACCACGAACTGCAATGGTTGGGAGAGTGTCAGAAAGCACCAATGGCAGAAAGACCCCTTTACTCTCAGCCACGCCCTCCATTGCTGTAGAGGTGGAAGGCACAAAGCACTGCCTCTATCCTTCAATGGGAGACAAACAATAAACTGTCTTGCCTCCAGCTCTTTAGGAAGCTGAGAAAGAACTCGCTTTCCACAGTGCTATTACAGCATACGAGGAAACTCTCATACCGAGGCAGCTCAAATGCCATTTCTTCCCAGGGCTTAACAGGCCGCTTTAGGACTTGTGCTTCTGCCACAGTTCCACCTTGCCAACCCGGCTCAGACGAAATGCCTACATCTTCCCCTGAAGCAACGGGGGCGAAGCCCACATGATTGTGCTTCCACATGCTTAGCAGGAGCAGACAATAGGCTTCTTACAAACCGCCTTTGTGCACTGGGTCAGAGAGTGTCAGAATGCACCTATGTCAGAAAGGGCCCTTTGCTCTCAGCCGTGCCCTCCATTGCTCTAGAGGTGGAAGGCACAAAGCACTGCCTCCATCCTTCAATTGGAGACAAGCCATCAACTGTCTTGCCTCCAGCTCTTTAGGAAGCTGACAAACAACTCGCTTTCCACAGTCCTGTTACAGCAGACCGGGGAACTTCTCATACAAAGGCAGCTCAAATGGCATTTCTTCCCAGCCCTTAACTCGGAGCTTTAGGACTCCTGCTTCTGCCGCAATTCCACCTTGCCAACCCGGCTCAGACGAAATGCCTACATCTTCCCCTGAAGCAACTGGGCTGAGTCCCAAATGATTGAGCGTCCACGTGCTTAGGAGGCGATAGACTGCACGCCTTTTTCCAACCACCATTGTGCACTGCTGGAGAGAGTGTCGGAAAGCAGCTATGTCAGAAAGACCCCTTTGCTCTCAGCCGTGCCCTTCATTGCTCTAGACGTGGAATGCACAATGCACTGGCTCCCCCCCCTCAAGGGGCGACAAGCCACAGACCATCTTCCCTCCGTCTCTTTAGGAAGCTGAGAAAGAACTCGCTTTCAACATTGCTCTTTCTGTGTCCTGGCAACATCTCATACAAAGGCAGCTGCTATGCCATTTCTTTTCAGCGCTTAACTCGCAGATTGGGAACTTCTGCTCCTGCCACATTTCCACCTTGCCAACCCGGCTCAGACGAAATGTCTACATCTTCCCCTTCAGCAACGGGGACGAGGCCCAGATGACTGTGCTTCCGCATGCTTAGCAGGAGCAGACAATAGGCTTTTTACAAACCGCCATTGTGCACTGGGTCAGAGAGTGTCAGAATGCACCTATGTCAGAAAGGGCCCTTTGCTCTCAGCCGTGCCCTCCATTGCTCTAGAGGTGGAAGGCACAAAGCACTGCCTCCATCCTTCAATTGGAGACAAGCCATCAACTGTCCTGCTTCCAGCTCTTTAGGAAGCTGGGATAGCACTCACATTCCACAGTGCTCTTACAGCGTCCTGGGAACGTCTCATACAAAGGCAGCTGAACACCGTGTCTTTTCAGCCCTTAACTCACCAATCTGCAACATCTGCTTCTGCCGCATTTCCACCTTGCCAACCCGGCTCAGACGAAATGCCTACATCTTCCCCTGAAGCAACTGTGCTGATTCCCAAATGATTGAGCATCCACATGCTTAGGAGGCGATAAACTGCATGCCTTTTTCCAACCACCATTTTACACTGCTTAGAGAGCGTCGGAAAGCAGCTATGTCAGAAAGGCCCCTTTGCTCTCAGCCATGCCCTCCATTGCTCTCGAGGTGGAAGGCACAAGGCACTGGTTCTGGATCCACCCCTCAATGGGAGACAAACCACATCTTGTCCTGCTTCCAGCTCTTTAGGAAGTGGAGAAAAAACTCCCTTTCCACAGTGCTTTTTCAGCGTCCTAGGAACATCTCATACAAAGGAGGCTGAACGCCGTTTCTTTTCAGCACTTCACTCGCCAGTCTGGGACATCTGCATCCTGCACTTTTCCACCTTGCCAACCCGGCTCAGACGAAATGCCTACATCTTCCCCTTGAGCAATGGGCTGAGGCCCATATGATTGTGGTTCCACATGCTGAGGAGGAGAGAGACGATAGGCTTTTAACTAACCACGAAGTGCAATGGTTGGGAGAGTGTCAGAAAGCACCAATGGCAGAAAGACCCCTTTACTCTCAGCCGCGCCCTCCATTGCTGTAGAGGTGGAAGGCACAAAGCACTGCCTCCATCCTTCAATGGGAGACAAGCCATAAACTGTCTTGCCTCCAGCTCTTTAGGAAGCTGAGAAAGAACTCGCTTTCCACAGTGCTGTTACAGCATACGAGAAAACTCTCATACCGAGGCAGCTCAAATGGCGTTTCTTCCCAGGGCTTAACTGGCCGCTTTAGGACTTGTGCTTCTGCCACAGTTCCAGCTTGCCAACCCGGCTCAGACGAAATGCCTACATCTTCCCGTTAAGCAACGGGGGCAAAGCCCACATGATTGTGCTTCCACATGCTTAGCAGGAGCAGACAATAGGCTTTTTACAAACCGCCTTTGTGCACTGGGTCAGAGAGTGTCAGAATGCACCTATGTCAGAAAGGGCCCTTTGCTCTCAGCCGTGCCCTCCATTGCTCTAGAGGTGGAAGGCACAAAGCACTGCCTCCATCCTTCAATTGGAGACAGGCCATCAACTGTCTTGCCTCCAGCTCTTTAGGAAGCTGACAAACAACTCGCTTTCCACAGTCCTGTTACTGCAGACCGGGGAACTTCTCATACAAAGGCAGCTCAAATGGCATTTCTTCCCAGCCCTTAACTCGCAGCTTTAGGACTCCTGCTTCTGCCGCAATTCCACCTTGCCAACCTGGCTCAGACGAAATGCCTACATCTTCCCCTGAAACAACTGGGCTGAGTCCGAAATGATTGAGCGTCCACGTGCTTAGGAGGCGATAGACTGCACGCCTTTTTCCAACCACCATTGTGCACTGCTGGAGAGAGTGTCGGAAAGCAGCTATGTCAGAAAGACCCCTTTGCTCTCAGCCGTGCCCTTCATTGCTCTAGACGTGGAATGCACAATGCACTGGCTCCCCCCCGTCAAGGGGCGACAAGCCACAGACCATCTTCCTTCCGTCTCTTTAGGAAGCTAAGAAAGAACTCGCTTTCAACAGTGCTCTTTCTGTGTCCTGGCAACATCTCATACAAAGGCAGCTGCTATGCCATTTCTTTTCAGCGCTTGACTCGCAGATTTGGAACTTCTGCTCCTGCCACATTTCCACCTTGCCAACCCGGCTCAGACGAAATGTCTACATCTTCCCCTTCAGCAACGGGGACGAGGCCCAGATGACTGTGCTTCCGCATGCTTAGCAGGAGCAGAGAATAGGCTTTTTACAAACCGCCATTGTGCACTGGGTCAGAGAGTGTCAGAATGCACCTATGTCAGAAAGGGCCCTTTGCTCTCAGCCGTGCCCTCCATTGCTCTAGAGGTGGAAGGCACAAAGCACTGCCTCCATCCTTCAATTGGAGACAAGCCATCAACTGTCCTGCTTCCAGCTCTTTAGGAAGCTGGGAAAGCACTCGCATTCCACAGTGCTCTTACAGCGTCCTGGGAACGTCTCATACAAAGGCAGCTGAACACCGTGTCTTTTCAGCCCTTAACTCACCAATCTGCAACATCTGCTTCTGCCACATTTCCACCTTGCCAACCCGGCTCAGACGAAATGCCTACATCTTCCCCTGAAGCAACTGTGCTGATTCCCAAATGATTGAGCATCCACATGCTTAGGAGGCGATAAACTGCATGCCTTTTTCCAACCACCATTTTACACTGCTTAGAGAGCGTCGGAAAGCAGCTATGTCAGAAAGGCCCCTTTGCTCTCAGCCATGCCCTCCATTGCTCTCGAGGTGGAAGGCACAAGGCACTGGTTCTGGATCCACCCCTCAATGGGAGACAAACCACATCTTGTCCTGCTTCCAGCTCTTTAGGAAGTGGAGAAAAAACTCCCTTTCCACAGTGCTCTTTCAGCGTCCTGGGAACATCTCATACAAAGGAGGCTGAACGCCGTTTCTTTTCAGCACTTCACTCGCCAGTCTGGGACATCTGCATCCTGCACGTTTCCACCTTGCCAACCCGGCTCAGACGAAATGCCTACATCTTCCCCTTGAGCAATGGGGATGAGGCCCATATGATTGTGGTTCCACATGCTGAGGAGGTGAGAGACGATAGGCTTTTAACTAACCACGAAGTGCAATGGTTGGGAGAGTGTCAGAAAGCACCAAAGGCAGAAAGACCCCTGTAGTCTCAGCCGCGCCCTCCATTGCTGTAGAGGTGGAAGGCACAAAGCACTGCCTCCATCCTTCAATGGGAGACAAGCCATAAACTGTCTTGCCTCCAGCTCTTTAGGAAGCTGAGAAAGAACTCGGTTTCCACAGTGCTGTGACAGCATATGACAAAACTCTCATACCGAGGCAGCTCAAATGGCATTTCTTCCAGGGCTTAACTGGCCGCTTTAGGACTTGTGCTTCTGCCACAGTTCCAGCTTGCCAACCCGGCTCAGACGAAATGCCTACATCTTCCCGTTAAGCAACGGGGGCGAAGCCCACATGATTGCGCTTCCACATGCTTAGCAGGAGCAGACAATAGGCTTCTTACAAACCGCCTTTGTGCACTGGGTCAGAGAGTGTCAGAATGCACCTATGTCAGAAAGGGCCCTTTGCTCTCAGCCGTGCCCTCCATTGCTCTAGAGGTGGAAGGCACAAAGCACTGCCTCCATCCTTCAATTGGAGACAGGCCATCAACTGTCTTGCCTCCAGCTCTTTAGGAAGCTGACAAACAACTCGCTTTCCACAGTCCTGTTACTGCAGACCGGGGAACTTCTCATACATAGGCAGCTCAAATGGCATTTCTTCCCAGCCCTTAACTCGCAGGTTTAGAACTTCTGCTTCTGCCGCAATTCCACCTTGCCAACCCAGCTCAGACAAGATGCCTACATCTTCCCCTGAAGCATCTGGGCTGAGTCCCAAATGATTGTGCAACCATGTGTTTAGCAGGAGAGAGGCAATACGCTTTTCACCAACCACAGTTGACCACTGGTGGAGAGAGTGTCAGAAAACACCTATGTCAGAAAGGCCCCTTTCCTCTCTGTTTTGCCCTCCATTGCTCTAGACGTGGAATGCACAATGCATTGGCTCCACGCTCTATGGGTGACAAGCCACAGACCATCTTTCTTCCGTCTCTTTAGGAAGTTGAGAACCAACTCACCTGACGCATAAAAAGGAATCATGCCCCTTAGATGCCAGAAAACCCCGGGAGACATGCCAAAAACACCCTCTGCACACTCTCAAAGAAACACACATTCATGGCAGAACGACCCAACTGGTACACCAGATGCACCCACGTTGCATGCCAGAACCACCTGTAACCACCTGCTGAACACAGTGGAACAACAATTCTGACACTGCACAACCATCTCTTCAACATGTCAGCTGCACACAACAGACACGATGGAACCAGATTCCAAACGCAGCACAACGACATGCCAGACACATTGGAAACACCTGATGGATATGCCGCAAACAGGTGCCAGAAACAGTGAAACCACCTGCGGAGTATGTCAGAACCGGCTGCCAGACATGCCACCAACACCTGTCTTACAAGCCAGAGCCACGAGCCCAAAAAGCAGGAAAGACCTGCTGGACATGCCAAAATAACCTGCTGGTGATGCCAGAACCACTTGGAGGACACCCAGGAATCACCTACCAGGCATGCCCGACGCGCCTCGCAGACGTGCCAGAACCACGTTCCGGACATGCCAAAAACACCTCCGGGAGAGACCGGAACGACCTGCCAGACTAGCCGGAACCACCTCTCAGACGTACCAGAACCACTTGCCGGACAAGCTGGAAACATGTACTGCACAGACTGGAACCACCTGCTGAGCACGCCGGAACCAGCTGCCGGACACGCCAAAATCACCTGCTGGCTACACCAGAACCACTTTGAGTACAAGACGGAATAACGTTTTGGGCATGATGGCACAACCTCTCAGACGTGCCAGAACCTCGTGCTGGACACCCCAGAACCACCTGCCGGACAGACCGGAACCACCTGCCGGACACGCCAGAACAAGTGGCTAGACTCGCCGGAACCACCGCCGGACATGCAAAATCACCTGCCGGCTACGCCAGAACCACTTGGAGAACACTCTGCAATCTCCTGCTGGGCATGCCGGAACCACCTCTCAGACATGCCAGACCCACATGCCAATGACACCGGATGCACCTGCCGAGCATGCCGGAACCACTTGCTGGACTCGCCAGAAGCACCTAGTGGACAAGGGAAAATCACCTTCCGGCTGCGACACAACCTCTTGGGGAACACTTCGGAATCACCTGCCAGGCTTGCTGGAACCACCTGCCCGTCATGCCAACATCACCTGCCAGCTATGCCAGAACCACTTGGCGGAAACTCCGGAAACACCAGTCAGGCCGGCCGGAAACACCTCTCAGATGTGCCAGAGCATTTGCCTGAGACGCCGGAACCACACCCCGAGCAGACCGAAACCACCTGCCAGATACGCCTGAACCACCTGCCAAGCACGTCGGAACCACCTGCTCGACTTGCCGGAACCACCTGCTGGAGACGCCAAAATAACTGCTGGCTATGTGAGAACCACCTGGCGGACAGTCCGGAATCACCTGCCGGGCATGCAGCAACCTCCTCTCAGATGTACCAGAACTGCATGCTGGACATGCTGGAACCACGTCCTGGACAGACTGGAACCACCTGCCGGACATGCCTGGACCACCTGACGAGCACGCCGGAAGCACCTGCTTGAATCGCAGGACCCACCTGCCAGACACACCAAAATGAACTGCGGGGTACACCAGAACCACTTACCGGAAACTCCGGAATCACCTAACGCGCATGCCAGAAACACCTCTCAGACGTGCCGGAAGCACGTGCCGGACATGACGGAAACACCTACTGCACAGACAGGAACCACCTGCGAGACATGCCGGAACCACATGCCGAGCACGCCGGAGCCACCTGCTCAACTCGCAGGAACCACCTGCCGGACAGGCCAAAATCAACTGCCAGCTATGCCACAACCAACTGGTGGACAGTCGGCAATCAACTGCCACCCATACCGGAACCACCTCTCAGACATACCAGAACCATGTGCCTGAAATGCCGGAAACACACCCCGAACAGACCGAAACCACCTGCCAGACCCGTCCGGACCACCGGGCTAGCACCCCGGAACCACCTGCTCGACACGCCGGAGCCACCTTCTGGACACGCCAAAATCACCTGCCGGGTATACCAGAACCACTTGGTGGACACTCCTGAATCATCTGCCGGACATGCCAGAACCAGCTCTCAGACACACCAGAACCACGTGCCAGAGACGCCGGAAGCACCAGCTGAGCATGCCTGAGCCACCTGCTCGACTCGCAAGAAACACCTGTCGGACATGCCAAAATCACCTGCCGGGTACGCCAGAAACACTTGGCGGACACTGCGGAATCACCTGTCGAGCATGCCGGAACCACCTCTCAGACTAGCCAGAACCATGTTCTGGACACGCAGGTACCACCTGCCGAGTATGCCGGAACCAGATGATCCACTCCCAAGAACGACCTACTGGACACGCCAAAATCAACTGCCGGCTACGCCAGAACCACTCGGCAGACACTCCGGAATCACATGCCAGGCATTCCGGAACCACCTCTCAGAGGTGCCAGAACGACATGCCAGACACTCCGGAATCACCTGTCGGGCATGCCGGAAGCACCTCTCAGACGTGCCAGAACCACATGCCGGACACTCCGGAATCACGTGTCGGGCATGCCGGAACCACCTCTCAGACGTGCCAGAACCTCGTGCCGGACACGCCGGAACCACCTGCCGGACAGACCGGAACCACCTGCCCGACACGCAGGAACCACCGGCTCGACTCGCCGGAACCACTGCCGGACATGCAAAATCACCTGCCGGCTACGCCAGAACCACTTGGCGAACACTCCGGAATCACCTGCCGGGCATGCCAGAACCACCTCTCAGACTTGCCAGAACCATGTTCCGGACACGCCGGTACCACCTGAAGAGTATCCTGGAACCACCTGATCCATACCCCAGAACCACCTGCTGGACACGCCAGAATCACCTGCCGGCTACGCCAGAACCACTCGGCAGACACTCCGGAACCACCTGCCGGGCATGCCGGAACCACCTCTCAGAGGTGCCAGAACCACATGGCAGACACTCTGGAATCACCTGCCGGACATGCCGGAACCATCTCTCAGACGTGCCAGAACCATGTTCCGGACACGCCGGCACCACCTGCCGAGCTCGCCGGAACCACCTGCTGTAAACGCCAAAATCACCTGCCGGCTACGCCAGAACCAGTCGGCAGACACTCCAGCATCACCTGCCGGGCATGCTGGAACCACCTGCCGGTCACGCCAACATCACCTGCCAGCTACGCCAGAACCACTTGCCGGACACTCCGGAAACACCTGTCGGGCCGGCCGTAACCACCTCTCAGACGTGCCAGAACCATGTGCCTGAGATGCCGGAACCACACCCCAAGCAGACCGAAACCAACAGCCAGACCCGCCTGAACCCCCAGGTGAGCACGCCTGATCCACCTGCTCAACTAGCCGGAACCACCTTCCTGACACGCCAAAATCACCTGCCAGGTATACCAGAACCACTTGGTGGACACTGCGGAATCATGTGCCGGACATGCCAGAACCAGCTCTCAGACACACCAGAACCACGTGCCAGACACGCCAGAAGCAGCAGCTGAGCATGCCTGAGCCACCTGCTCGACTCGCAAGAAACACCTGTCGGACATGCCAAAATCACCTGCCGGGTACGCCAGAACCACTCTGCAGACACTCCGGAATCACATGACATGCATTCCGGAACCACCTCTCAGAGGTGCCAGAACCACGTGCCGGAGACTCCGGAATCACCTGCCGGGCATGCCGGAACCATCTCTCAGACGTGCAACAACCACGTTCCGGAGAGACCGGAAGCACCTGCCGAGCTCGCCGGAACCACCTTCTGGACATGCCGGAACCACCTGCCTCACAGGCCAAAATCATATGCCGGCTACGCCAAAACCACTTGGTGGACACTCCAGAATCACGTTGCGGGCATGCCGGAACCACGTCATGGACAGACGGCAAACACCTGCCGGACAGACCGGGACCACTTGCCGGATACGCCGGAACCACAGCTCGACTCGCCGGAACAACTGCCGGACATGCAAAATCACCTGCCGGCTACGCCAGAACCACTTGGCGAACACTCCGGAATCACCTGCCGGGCATGCCGGAACCACCTCTCAGACTTGCCAGACCCATGTTCCGGACACGCCGGTACCACGTGCCGAGTATGCCAGAACCACCTGATCCACTCCCCAGAACCACCTCCTGGACACGCCAGAATCACCTGCCGGCTACGACAGAACCACTCGGCAGACACTCAGGAATCACCTGCCGGGCTTGCTGGAACCACCTGCCGGTCACGGCAACATCACCTGCCAGCTACGCCAGAACCACTTGGCAGACACTCCGGAATCACACGCCAGGCATTCCGGAAGCACCTCTCAGAGGTGCCAGAACCACTTGGCGGACACCATGGAAACACCTGTCGGGCCGGCCGGAACCACCTCTCAGAGGTGCCAGAACCATGTGCCTGAGATGCCGGAACCACACCCCGAACAGACCGAAACGACCTGCCAGACCCGCCTGAACCACCTGCCGAGCACGCCGGAACCACTTACTCGACTCGCCGGAAACACCTACCTGACACGCCAAAATCACCTGCCGAGTATGCCAGAACCACTTGGTGGACACTCCGGAATCACCTGCCGGGCATGGCGGAACCACCTCTCAGACATCCCGGAAGCACATGCCAATGACACCGGAAGCACCAGCCGAGCACGCCAGAACCACTTGGCAGGCACTCCGGAACCACCTCCAGGACAGACCGGAACCACATGCCGGACACGCCGGGACCACCTCCTTGACTCGCCAGAACCACCTGCCGGACACGCCAGAATCACCAGCCCGCTACGCAACAACCACTTGTCGGAGACTCCGGAATCACCTGCCGGGCATGCTGGAACCACCTCTCAGAGGTGCCACAACCACATGCCGGAGACGGCAGAAGCACCTGCCGAGAATGCCGGAAGTTCCTGATCCACTCCCCAGAACCACCTGCCGGACACGCCAAAATCACCTGCCGGCTATGCCAGAACCACTTGGCGGACACTCCAGAATCACCTGCCGGGCATGCCAGCACAACCTCTCAGAAGTGCCAGAAGCACGTGCCGGACAGGCCGGAACCATCTCCCGGACAGACCGGAAACAAAGGAAACACTCGCCGGAACCACCTGCTTGACTCACCGGTCCCACCTGCCGGACACGAGAAAATCACCTGCCCGCTACACCAGAACCACTTGGCGGACAAGCCGGAATCACGTGAAGTGCATGCCGACACAACCTCTCAGACGTGCCAGAACCTCGTGCCGGACACCCCAGAACCACCTGCTGGACAGACCAGAACCACCTGCTCGACTCGCCAGAACCACCTACCTGACATGCCAAAATCACCTCCCGGGTATGCCAGAACCACTTGGTGGACACTCCGGAATCACCTGCCGGGCATGCCGGAACCACCTCTCAGACATGCCAGACCCACATGCCAATGACACCGGATGCACCTGCCGAACATGCCGGAACCACCTGCTCGACTCGCCAGAACCACCTAGCGGACAAGCCAAAATCACCTGCCGGCTGCGCCACAACCACTTGGGGAACATTTCGGAATCACCTGCCGGGCTTGCGGGAACCACCTGCCGGTCATGCCAACATCACCTGCCAGCTATGCCAGAACCACTTGGCAGAAACTCCGGAAACACCAGTCAGGCCTGCCGGAAACACCTCTCAGACGTGCCAGACCATTTGCCTGAGATGCCGGAACCACACCCCGAGCAGACGGAAACCACCTGCCAGATACGCCTGAACCACCTGCCAAGCACGTCGGAACCACCTGCTCGACTTGCTGGTACCACCTGCTGAACACGTCAAAATAACTGCTGGCTTTGCGAGAACCACCTGGCGGACAGTCTGGAATCACCTGCCGGGCATGCAGGAACCTCCTCTCAGACGTAACAGAACTGCATGCTGGACATGCTGGAACCACGTCCTGGACAGACTGGAACCACCTGCCGGACACGCCTGGACCACCTGACGAGCCCGCCGGAAGCACCTGCTTGAATCGCAGGACCCACCTGCCAGACACACCAAAATGAACTGTGGGGTACACCAGAACCACTTACCGGAAACTCCGGAATCACCTACCGCGCATGGCGTAACCACCTCTCAGACGTGCCAGAAGCACGTGCCGGACACGACAGAAACACCTACTGCACAGACCGGAACCACCTGCGAGACATGCCGGAACCACATGCCGAGCATGCCGGAGCCACCTGCTTGACTTGCAGGAACCACCTGCCGGACAGGCCAAAATCAACTGCCAGCTATGCCACAACAACCTGGGGGACAGTCCGGAATCACCTGCCACCCATGCCGGAACCACCTTTCAGACATACCAGAACCATGTGCCTGAAATGCCGGAAACACACCCCGAACAGACCGAAACCACCTGCCAGACCCGTCCGGACCACAGGGCGAGCACCCCGGAACCACATGCTCGACTCGCCGGAGCCACCTGCTGGACACGCCAAAATCACCTGCCGGCTATGCCAGAACAACTCGGCAGACACTCTGGAATGACCTGCCTGGCATGCCGGAAGCAACTCTCAGATGTGCCAGACCCACATGCAGGAGCCTCCGGATCACCTGCCGGGCATGCCGGAACCATCTCTCAGACGTGCCACAACCACGTGCCGGAGAGACCGGAAGCACCTGCCGAGCTCGCCGGAACCACCTGCTGGACATGCCGGAACCACCTGCCTCACAGGCCAAAATAATATGCCGGCTACGCCAGATCCACTTGGCGGACACTGCAGAATCACCTGCCGGGCATGCCAGCACAACCTTTCAGAAGTGCCAGAAGCACGTGACGGACTGGCCGGAACCATCTCCCGGACAGACCGGAAACACTCGCCGGAACCAACTGCTTGACTCACCGGTCCCACCTGCCGGACACGCAAAGATCACCTGCCTGCTACACCAGAACCACTTTTCGGACAAGCCGGAATCACGTGAAGGTCATGCCGAAACAACCTCTCAGACGTGCCAGAACCTCGTGCCAGACACCCCAGAACCACCTGCCGGACAGACCGGGACCACCCACTGGGCATGCCGGAACCACCTCTCAGACTTGCCAGAACCATGTTCCGGACACGCCGGTACCACCTGCCGAGCTCGCCGGAACCACCTGCTGGGCACGCCATAATCACCTGCCGGCTACGCCACAACCATTTAGTGAACACTTCGGAATCACCTGCCGGGCTGGCTTCATCCACATGTCGGTGACGCCAACATCACCTGCCAGCTACGCCAGAACCACTTGGCGGACACTCCGGAAACAGCTGTCGGGCCGGCCGGAACCACCTCTCTGACGTGCCAGAACCATGTGCCTGAGATGCCGGAACCACACCCCAAACAGACCGAAACCACCTGCCAGACCCGCCTGAACCACCTGCCGAGCATGCCTGATCCACCTGCTCAACTAGCCGGAACCACCTTTCTGACACGCCAAAATGACCTGCCGGGTAAACCAGAACCACTTGGTGGACACTCCGGAATCATCTGCCGGCATGCCGGAACCACCTCTCAGACTTGCCAGAACCATGTTTAGGACACGCCGGTACCACCTGCCGAGTATGCCGGAACCAGCTGATCCACTCCCCAGAACCACCTACTGGACACGCCAAAATCAACTGCCGGCTACACCAGAACCACTCGGCAGACACTCTGGAATCACATGCCAGCCATTCCGGAACCACCTCTCAGAGGTGCCAGAACCATGTGCCGGACACTCCGGAATCACCTGCCAGGCATGCCGGAACCATCTCTCAGACATGCCACAACCACGTGCCGGAGAGACCGGAAGCACCTGCCGAGCTCGCCGGAACCACCTGCTGGACATGCCGGAACCACATGCCTCACAGGCCAAAATCATATGCCGGCTACGCCAAAACCACTTGGTGGACACTCCAGAATCACCTTGCGGGCATGCCGGAACCACGTCATGGACAGATGGCAAACACGTGCCGGACCTGCCGGAACCACCTGCTGAGCACACCGGAACCACCTGCTCGACTCACCAGAGCGACCTGCGGGACACCACAAACACCTGCGGGGTACGCCAGAACCACTTGGAGGACTCTCCGGGATCACCTGCCGGGCATGCCTGAACCACCTCTCAGAGGTGCCAGAACCACATGCCGGACACTCCGGAATCACCTGCCGGGCATTCCGGAACCATCTCTCAGACGTGCCACAACCACGTGCCGGAGAGACCGGAAGCACCTGCCGAGCTCGCTGGGACCACCTGCTGGACATGCCGGAACCACATGCCTCACAGGCCAAAATCGTATGCCATCTACGCCAAAACCACTTGGTGGACACTCCAGAATCACCTTGAGGGCATGCCGGAACCACGTCATGGACAGACGGCAAACACCTGCCGGACCTGCCAGAACCACATGCCGAGCACGCCGGAACGACCTGCTCGACTCACCAGAGCCACCTGGCGGACACACCAGAAACACCTGAGGGGTACGCCCGAACCACTTCGAGGACTCTCCGGGATCACCTGCCGGGCATGCCGGAACCACCTCTCAGACGTGCCAGAACCATGTGCCGGACACGCCGGAAGCACCTGCCGAGTATGCCAGAACCACCTGCTCCAATCCCCAGAACCACCTGCTGGACACGCCAGAATCACCTGCCGGCTATGCCAGAACCACTCGGCAGACACTCCGGAACCACCTGCCGGGCATGCCGGAACCACCTGCAGGACACGCCGGGACCACCTGCTAGACTCGCCAGAACCACCTGCCGGACACGCCAGAATCACCCGCCGGCTACACCGGAACCACTTGGCGTACACTCCGGAATCACCTGCCAGGCATGCCGGAACCATCTCTCAGACTTGCCAGAACCATGTTCCGGACACACCGGTACAACCTGCCGAGATCGCCGGAACCACCTGCTGGACACGCAAAAATCACCTGCCGGCTCCGCCAGAACCACTCAGCAGACACTCCGGAATCACCTGCCGGGCTTGCTGGAACCACCTGCCGGTCACGCCAACATCACGTGCCAGGTACGCCAGAACCACGTGGCCGACACTCCGGAATCACCTGTCGGCATGCCGGAACCACCTCTCAGACGTGCCAGAACTTCGTGCCGTACACGGCAGAACCACCTGCCGGACAGACCGGAACCACCTGCCGGACACGCCGGAATGACCGGGTCGACACGCCGAAACCACCACCGGACATGCAAAATCACCTGCCGGCTACGCCAGAACAACTTGGCAAACACTCCGGAATCACCTGACAGGCATGTCAGAACCACCTCTCATACTTGCCAGAACCATGTTCCGGACACGCCGGTACCACCTGCCGAGTATGCCGGAACCACCTGATCCACTGCCCAGAACCACCTGCTGGACACGCCAGAATCACATGCCGGCTACGCCAGAACCACTCGGCAGACACTCCGGAACCACCTGCCGGGCATGCCGGAACCACATCTAAGAGGTGCCAGAACCACATGCCGGACACTCCGGAATCACCTGCCGGGCATGCCGGAACCATCTCTCAGATGTGCCACAACCATGTTCCGGACTCGCCGGTACCACCTGCCGAGCTCGCCAGAACCACCTGCTGGGCACTCCATAATCACCTGCCGGTAATGCCACAACCACTCCGGAGACACTCCGGAATCACCTGTCGGGCATGCCAGAACCACCTCTGAGAGTTGCCAGAACCATGTTCTGGACACTCCGGTACCACCTGCCGAGTATGCCGGAACCAGCTGATCCACTCCCCAGAACCACCTACTGGACACGCCAAAATCAACTGCCGGCTACGCAAGAACCACTCGGCAGACACTCCGGAATCACATGCCAGGAATTGCGGAACCACCTCTCAGAGGTGCCAGAACCACATGCCGGAGACTCCGGAATCACCTGCCGGGCATGCCGGAACCATCTCTCAGATGTGCCACAACCATGTGCCAGAGAGACCGGAAGCACCTGCCGAGCTCGCCGGAACCACCTGCTGGACATGCCGGAACCACCTGCCTCACAGGCCAAAATCATATGCCGGCTACGCCAAAACCACTTGGTGGACACTCCAGAATCACCTTGCGGGCATGCCGGAACCACGTCATGGACAGACGGCAAACACCTGCCAGACCTGCCGGAACTACCTGCTCGACTCACCAGAGCCAAATGCCGGACACACCAGAAACACCTGCGGGGTACGCCAGAACCACTTGGAGGACTCTCCGGGATCACCTGCCGGGCATGCCGGAACCACCTCTCAGACGTGCCAGAACCATGTGCCGGACACGCCGGAACCACCTGCCGCGTATGCCGGAACCACCTGCTCCACTCCCCAAACCACCTGCTGGACACGCCAAAATCACCTGCCGGGTATGCCAGAACCACTCGGCAGACACTCCGGAACCACCTCCAAGACAGACCGGAACCACCTGCCGGACACGCAGGGACCACCTGCTCGACTCGCCAAAAGAACCTGCTGAACACGCCAAAATCACCTGCCGGCTACGCCAGAACCACTCGGCAGACACTCCGGAACCACCTCCAGGACAGACCGGAACCACCTGCCGCACACGCCGGGACCACCTGCTTGACTCGCCAGAACCACCTGCCGGACACGCCATAATCACCAGCCGGCTATGCCACAACCACTTGTCGGACACTCCGGAATCACCTGCTGGGCATTCTGGAACCACCTCTCAGAGGTGCCACAACCAAATGCCGGAGACGGCGGAAGCACCTACCGAGAATGCCGGAAGTTCCTGATCCACTCCCCAGAACCACCTGCCGGACACGCCAAAATCACCTGCCGGCTACGCCAGAACCACTTGGCGGACACTCCAGAATCACCTGCCGGGCATGCCAGCACAACCTCTCAGAAGTGCCAGAAGCACGTGCCGGACAGTCCGGAACCATCTCCTGGACAGACCGGAAACACAGGAAACACTCGCCGGAACCACCTCCTTGACTCACTGGTCCCACCTGCCGGAAACGCCAAAATCACCTGCCCGCTACACCAGAACCACGTGGTGGACAAGCCGGAATCACGTGAATTGCATGGTGACACAACCTCTCAGACGTGCCAGAACCTCGTGCCGGACACCCCAGAACCAACAGCTGGACAGACCGGAACCACCTGACGGACACGCCGGGACCCCCGGCTCGACTCGCCGGAACCATTGCCATACATGCAAAATCACCTGCCGGCTACGCCAGAACCATTTGGCGAACACTCTTGAATCACCTGCCGGGCATTGCGGAACCACCTCTCAAACATGCCGGAACCACATGCCAATGACACCGGAAGCACTTGCGGAGCATGCCAGAACCACCTTCTCGACTCGCCAAAACCACCTGCTGGACACGCCAGAATCACCAGCCGGCTACGCCACAACCACTTGCCGGACACTCCGGAATCACCTGCCTGGCATGCTGGAACCACCTCTCAGAGGTGCCACAACTACCTGCCGAGCACGCCGGAACCACCTGATCCACTCCCCAGAACCACCTGCTGGACATGCCAAAATCACCTGCCGGCTATGCCACAACCAGTTGGTGAACACTTCGGAATCACCTGCCGGGCTGCTGGAACCACCTGTCGGTCACGCCAACATCACCTGCCAGCTATGCCAGAACCACTTGGACACTCCGGAAACACCTGTCGGGCTGGCCGGAACCACCCTCAGACGTGCCAGCACCATGTGCCTGAGATGCCGGAACCACACCCCTCACAGACCGAAACCACCTGCCAGACCCGCCTGAACCACCTGCCGTGAACTCCGGAACCACCTGCTCAACTCACCAGAGCCACCTGCTGGACACACCAGAAACACCTGCGGGGTACGCCAGAACCACTTGGCGGACTCTCCGGGATCACCCGCCGGGCATGCCGGATCCACCTCTCAGTCCTGTCAGAACCATGTACTGGACTCGCCAGAACCACCTGCCGAGGATGCCGGAACCACCTGATCCACTCCACAGAACCACCTTCTGGACATGTCAGAATCACCTGCCGGCTACACCACAACCACTCGGCAGACACTCCGAAATCACATGCCGGGCATGCCGGAACCACCTCTCAGATATGCGAGAACGACGTGCCGGACATGCCGGAACCACCTGCAGAGCATGCAGGAACCACCTGCTCGACTCGCAGGACCCACCGCCGCACACGCAAAAATCACCTGCTGGCTATGCCAGAACCACTAGCCAGACTTTCTGGAATCACCTGCCGGGAATGCCGGACCCAACTCTCAAATGTGCCAAAATCAAGTGCCGGAGAAGTCAGAAGCACCTGCTGAGCTAACGGGAGCACCTGTTCGAATCGTTGGAACCACCTGTGGGACACGCGAAAATCACCTGCCGGCTACGCCAGAACGACTTGGTGGACAATCCGGAATCACCTGCCGGACATGCCAGAACCACCTGTCAGACGTGCTGGAACCACGTGCAGGACATGCTGGAACCACCTCCCGGACAGACAAGAACCACCTACGGGACCTGCCTGAACCACCTGCCGAGCACACCGGAACCACCTGCCGGACACGCCAAAATCACCTGCCAGACACGCCAAAATCACCTGCCGACTATGCCAGAACAACTTGCGGGAGACTGCAAAATCACCTGTGGGGCATGCTGGAACCACCTCTCAGACGTGCCAGAACCACGTGCCAGACAAGCTGGAAACACGTACTGGACAGACTGGAAGCACCTGCCGGCCACGCCTGAACCATCTGCCGAGCATGCCAGAACCACCTGCTCTACTTGCCAGAACCACCTACCGGACACGCCAAAATCACCTGCCTGCTAGGCCAGAACCACTTGTCGGACTCTCCGGGATCACCTGGCGGGCATGCCAGAACCATGTCTCAGACGTGCCAGAACCAAGTGCCGGACACGCCGGAACCACCTCCCGGACATACCAGAACCACCTGCCGGACCTGCCTGAACCACCTGCCGAGCAGGCTGGAACCACCAGCCGAACATGCCAAAATCACCTGCCGGTTACGCCAGAATCACTTGGTGGACTCTCCGGGATCACCGGCCGGGCATGCCGGAACCACCTCTGAGACATACCAGAAGCACGTGCCAGACACGCCGGAACCACATACTGGACAGACTGGAACCACCTGCCGGACATGCCCGAACCTCCTGCCGAGAATGCCAGAAACACCTGCTCGGCTATCGGGAAAAACCTACGGGGAAACTGTCATAGAAATGAAGGTCAAACGGCCTTTCTTGCCAGACCTTACCTCGCCACTTTAGAACTTCTGCTTCTGCCACAATTCCACCTTGCAAACCCGGCTCAGACGAAATGCCTACATCATCCCCGTGAGCAATGGGGACCAGGCCCGGATGATTGTGGTTCCACATGCTGAAGTGGAGACAGAGAATAGGCTTTTAACTAACCACCAAGTGCAATGGTTGGGAGAGTGTCAGAAAGCACCAATGGCAGAAAGACCCCTTTAATTTACTCTCAGCCGCGCCCTCCATTGCTCTAGAGGTGGAAGACACAAAGCACTGTCTCCATCCTTCAATGGGAGACAAGCCATAAAATGTCTTGCTTCCAGCTCTCTAGGAAGCTGAGAAAGAACTCGCTTTCCACAGTGCTGTTACAGCATACGAGGAAACTCTCACACAAAGGGAGCTCAAACGCCATTTCTTCCCAGCACTTAACACGCCACTTTTGGACTTCTGCTTCTGCCGCAATTCCACCTTGTCAACCCGGCTCAGACGAAATCACTACATCTTCCCCTGAAGCAATTGGGCTGTTTCCCAATGATTGAGCGTCCACGTGCTTAGGAGGCTAAGAATGTACGCCTTTTTCCAACCAACATTGTGCACTGGTGGAGAGAGTGTCAGAAAGACCCCTTTGCTCGCAGCCGTGCACTCTATTGCTGTAGACGTGGAATGCACAATGCACTGGCTCCACCCCTCAAGAGGTGACAAGCCACAGACCGTCTTGCTTCCATCTCTTTAGGAATCCTAGAAAGAAATCGCTTTCAACACTGCTCTTTCTGTCTCCTGGCAAGATCTCATACAAAGGCAGCTGATATGCCATTTCTTTTCAGCGCTTAGGTCGCCGATTTGGAACTTCAGCTTCTGCCAGATTTCCACCATGCCAACCCGGCTCAGACGAAATGCCTACAGCTTCCCTTTCAGCAATGGAGACGAGGCCCAGATGATTGTGCTTCCACATGCTTAGCAGGAGCAGACAATAGGCTTTTAACCAACCGCTCTTGAGCAATGGTTGGGGGAGTGTCAGAAAGCACCAACTTCAGAAAGGCCCTTTACTCTCGGCCGTGCCCTCCATTCCTCTAGAGGTAGGAGGCACAATGCACTGGCACAACCCATGAAGGATATCAGAAAGCACCTATGGCAGAAAGCCCCCTTGGCTCTCAGCCCTGCCCTCCATTGCTCTGCAGGCGGAAGGCACAAAGCACTGCCTCCATCCTTCAATGGGAGACAAGCCATAAACTGTCTGGCCTCCAGCTCTTTAGGAAGCTGACGAACAACTCGCTTTCCACAGTCCTGTTACAGCATACCAGGAACCTCTCATACAAAGACAGCTCAAATGCCATTTTGTCCCAGCCCTTAACTCGCCGCTTTAGGACTTCTGCTTCTGCTGCAATTCCACCTTGCCAACCGGGCTCAGACGAAATGCCTACACCTTCCCCTGAAGCAACTGGGCTGAGTCCCAAATGATTGAGCATCCACGTTTTTAGGAGGCAATGGACAGCACGAACTTTTCCAACCACCATTGTGCACTGCTGGAGATAGTGTCGCAAAGCAGCTATGTCAGAAAGACCCCTTTGCTGTCAGCCGTGCCCTCCATTGCTCTAGAGCTGGAAGGCACAAATCACTGACTCCATCCTTCAATGGGAGACAAGCCATAAACTGTCTTGCTTCCAGCTCTTTAGGAAGCTGAGAAAGAACTCGCTTTCCACAGTGCTGTTACAGGATACGGGGAAATTCTCATACAAAGGCAGATGAAACGCCCTTTCTTCCCAGCAATTAACTCGTCGCTTTAGGACTTTGCTTCTGCCGCAATTCCACCTTGCCAACCAGGCTGAGACGAAATGAGTACATCTTCCCTTGAAGCAACTGGACTGAGTCCCCAATGATTGAGCGTCCACCTGCTTAGCAAATGATAGACTGTACACCTTTTTCCAACCACCATTGTGCACTGGTGGACAGAGTGTCGGAAAGCAGCTATGTCAGAAAGACCCCTTTGCTCTCAGCCGTGCCCAGCATTGCTGTAGACGTGGAATGCACAATGCACTTGCTCCACCCACACGGGGCAATAAGCCACAGACCATCTTCCTTCCATCTCTTTAGGAAGCTGAGAAAGAACTCGCATTCCTCATTGTTCTTACAGCATCCTGGGAACATCTCATACAAAGCAGCTGAATGCCATGTCTTTTCAGCCCTTAACTTGCCCATCTGCAACATCTGCTTCTGCCGCATTTCCACCTTGCCAACCCAGCTCAGACGATATGCCTACATCTTCCCCTTGAGCAATGGGGATGAGGCCCGGATGATTGTGGTTCCACATGCTGAGGAGGAGACAGAAAATAGGCTATTAACCAACCGCCCTTGAGCAATGGTTGGGGCAGTGTCAGAAACCACCAATGTCAGAAAGTCCCTTTACTCTCGGTTGTGCCCTTCATTCCTCTAGAGGTAGGAGGCACAAGGCACTGGCACCACCCCTGATGGGTATCAGAAAGCACCTATGGCAGAAAGCTCCTTTGGCTCTCAGCGATGCCCTCCATTGCTCTAGACGTGGAATGCACAATGCATTGGCTCCACCCCTCAAAGGGCCACAAGCCACAGGCCATCTTTCTTCCATCTCTTTAGGAAGCTGAAAGAAACTCACCTGATGTATAAAAAGGAATCATGCCCCTTATGTGCCAGAAAACCCTGGGAGACATGCCAAAAACACCCTCCACTCACTCTCAAAGAGCCACACATTCATGCCAGTACGACCTAACAGGCATACCAGAAGCACCCACGTTGCATGCCAGAACAACCTGTAACCACCTGCCGGACACAGTGGAACAACGATTCTGAGACTGCAGAACCATCTCTTCAACATGCCAGCTGCACACAATGACATGACAGAACCAGATTCCAAACATAGCACAACGACATGCCAGACACATTGTAAACACCTGTTGGATATGATGCAAACAGGTGCCAGAAACACTGAAGCCAGCTGAGGAGTATGTAAGAACGGGGGCCAGAAATGCCACAAGCACCTGTCTTACAAGCCAGAGCCACGAGCCCAAAAAGCAGGAAAGACCTACTGGACACACCAAAATAACCTGCTGGTGATGCCAGAACAACTTGGCGAACACCCAGGAATCACCTGCCGGGCACACCCGAAGCACCTCACAGATGTGCCAGAACCACGTGCCGGCTATGCTGGAACCAGCTCCCAGACAGACCAGAAGCACCTGCCAGACACGCCGGAACCACTTGCCGAGCATGCAGGAACCACCTGCTCCACACGCAGGATCCACCTGCTGGACATGCCAAAATCACCTGCCGGCTCCACCAGAACCACTTGGTGGACACTCTGGAATCTCCTGCGGGCATGCAGGAACCACCTCTCAAACTTCCCGCAACCACATTCCTGACACGCCGGAACCACCCCCCAAAAACACGAGAAGCAGATGCCGAGCACGCCGGAATAACCTGCTCGACTCGCTGGAACCATGTGCCGGACACGCCATAATCACCTGCTGGCTATGCCAGAACAACATGGCAGACAGTCCAAAATCACCTGCCAGCCATGCCGGAACCGCATCTCAGACATACCAGAACCACGTGCTGGACATGCAGGAACCATGTCCTGGACAGACTGGAACCACCTGCAGGACACCCCTGAACCAAGAGCCGAGCATGCCAGAACCACCGGCTCGACTCGCAGGACCCCCCTAACAGACACGCCAAAATCACCTGCGGGCTGTGCCAGAACCACTTGTCGGACACTCTGGAATCACCTGCAGGGCATGCCAGAACCACCTCTCAGAAGTGCCAGAACCACATATCGGACACTACGGAATCACGAGCCGGGCATGCCGGAACCACCTGTGAGACGTGCCACAACCACGTGCTGGAGAGACTGGAAGCACCTGCCGAGCTCGTCAGAACCACCTGCCTGACATGCCAAAATTACGTTCCGGCTACACCAAAACCACTTGGTGGACACTCCAGAATCATCTTCCGGGCATGCCGGAACCACGTCATGGACAGACTGCAAACACCTGCCAGACCTGCCTGAACCACCTGCTGAGCACGCCGGAAACACCTGCTCGACACGCCAGAACCACCTGCCGGACACACCAAAATCACCTCCGGGTACGCCAGAACCACTTGCCGGACACTCCAGAATCACCTGTTGGGCATGCCGGAACCACCTCTCAGACGTGCCAGAACCACGTGAAAGAGACACCGGATGCATCTGCTGAACACGCTGAAACCTCCTGCTCGACTCGCCGGGACAACCTGCCGGGGACACCAAAATCACCTGCCAGCTACGCCAGAACCACGTTGGGGACAGTCTGGGATCCCCTGCCAGGCACGCCAGAACCAACTCTCAGACATGGCAGAACCATGTGTGGGACACGCCGAAAACACCTTTAGGAAAGACTGGAACCACCTGCCCAAAACGCCTGAACCACCTGCTGAGCCCGCCAGAACCACAAACTCGACTTGCTGGAAGCACCAGCCCAACACGCCCAAATCACCAGCCGGCTACGCCAGAACCACTTGTTGGATACTCCGGAATGACCTGCCGGGCATGCCGGAACCAGCTCTGAGACAGGCCAAACCATGTGCCAATGACACAGGAAGCACCTCCCGCGCAGACGGGACCACCTGATCAACTCGCCTGAACCACTTGTTCGACAAGCCAAAATCACCTGCAGGTTACGCCAGAACCACTTGGCGGACTCTCTGGAATCACCTGCTGGGCATGCCAGAACCACCTCTCCTACGTGCCAGAACCACGTGCCTTACACGCCGGAACCACCTCCCGGACAGACCGGCACCACCTGCCGGACATGCCTGAACCACCTGCCGAGCACGCCGGAACCACGTGCCAGACATGCCAAAATCACCTGCGGGCTATGCCAGAACAACTTGGAGGACTCTCCGGGATCAGCTGCCGGACATGCCAGAACCAGGTCTCAGACACACCAGAACCACGTGCCGGAGACGCCGGAAGCACCTGCCGAGCATGGCGCAGCAACCTGCTCGACTCGGCAGAAACACCTGCAGGACACGCCAAAATCACCTGCCGGCTACGCCACAACCAGTTGGTGAACACTTCGGAATCACCTGCCGGGCTTGCTGGAACCACCTGCCTGTCATGCCAACATCACCTGCCAACTACGCCACAACCACTTGGCGGACACTCCGGAAACACCTGTCGGGCCGGCCGGAACCACCTCTCAGACGTGCCAGAACCATGTGCCTGAGATGCCGGAACCACACCCCGAACAGACCGAAACCACCTGCCAGACGCGCCTGAACCGCAGCTAGCACGCCGGAACCACCTGCTCAACTCGCCGGAACCACCTACCTGACACGCCAAAATCACCTTCCGGGTATGCCAGAACCACTTGGTGGACACTCCGGAATCATCTGCTGGACATGCCAGAACCAGGTCTCAGACACACCAGAACCAGGTGCCGGACACGCCGGAAGCACCAGCTGAGCATGCCTGAGTCACCTGCTCGACTCGCAAGAAACACCTGCCGGACACGCCAAAATCACCAGACGGCTACACCAGAACCACTTGGCAGACACTCCGGAATCACCTGTCGGGCATGCCGGAACCACCTCTCAGACTGGCCGGAACCATGTTCCGGACACGCTGGTACCACCTGCCGAGTATGCCGGAACCACCTGATCTACTCCAAGAACCACCTGCTGGACATGCCAAAATCACCTGCCGGCTACGCCAGAACGACTTGGTGGACAATCCGGAATCACCTGCCGGACATGCCAGAACCACCTGTCAGACGTGCTGGAACCACGTGCAGGACATGCTGGAACCACCTCCCGGACAGACAAGAACCACCTACGGGACCTGCCTGAACCACCTGCCGAGCACACCGGAACCACCTGCCGGACACGCCAAAATCACCTGCCAGACACGCCAAAATCACCTGCCGACTATGCCAGAACAACTTGCGGGAGACTGCAAAATCACCTGTGGGGCATGCTGGAACCACCTCTCAGACGTGCCAGAACCACGTGCCAGACAAGCTGGAAACACGTACTGGACAGACTGGAACCACCTGCCGGCCACGCCTGAACCATCTGCCGAGCATGCCAGAACCACCTGCTCTACTTGCCAGAACCACCTACCGGACACGCCAAAATCACCTGCCTGCTAGGCCAGAACCACTTGTCAGACTCTCCGGGATCACCTGGCGGGCATGCCAGAACCATGTCTCAGACGTGCCAGAACCAAGTGCCGGACACGCCGGAACCACCTCCCGGACATACCAGAACCACCTGCCGGACCTGCCTGAACCACCTGCCGAGCAGGCTGGAACCACCAGCCGAACATGCCAAAATCACCTGCCGGTTACGCCAGAATCACTTGGTGGACTCTCCGGGATCACCGGCCGGGCATGCCGGAACCACCTCTGAGACATACCAGAAGCACGTGCCAGACACGCCGGAACCACATACTGGACAGACTGGAACCACCTGCCGGACATGCCCGAACCTCCTGCCGAGAATGCCAGAAACACCTGCTCGGCTATCGGGAAAAACCTACGGGGAAACTGTCATAGAAATGAAGGTCAAACGGCCTTTCTTGCCAGACCTTACCTCGCCACTTTAGAACTTCTGCTTCTGCCACAATTCCACCTTGCAAACCCGGCTCAGACGAAATGCCTACATCATCCCTGTGAGCAATGGGGACCAGGCCCGGATGATTGTGGTTCCACATGCTGAAGTGGAGACAGAGAATAGGCTTTTAACTAACCACCAAGTGCAATGGTTGGGAGAGTGTCAGAAAGCACCAATGGCAGAAAGACCCCTTTAATTTACTCTCAGCCGCGCCCTCCATTGCTCTAGAGGTGGAAGACACAAAGCACTGTCTCCATCCTTCAATGGGAGACAAGCCATAAAATGTCTTGCTTCCAGCTCTCTAGGAAGCTGAGAAAGAACTCGCTTTCCACAGTGCTGTTACAGCATACGAGGAAACTCTCACACAAAGGGAGCTCAAACGCCATTTCTTCCCAGCACTTAACACGCCACTTTTGGACTTCTGCTTCTGCCGCAATTCCACCTTGTCAACCCGGCTCAGACGAAATCACTACATCTTCCCCTGAAGCAATTGGGCTGTTTCCCAATGATTGAGCGTCCACGTGCTTAGGAGGCTAAGAATGTACGCCTTTTTCCAACCAACATTGTGCACTGGTGGAGAGAGTGTCAGAAAGACCCCTTTGCTCGCAGCCGTGCACTCTATTGCTGTAGACGTGGAATGCACAATGCACTGGCTCCACCCCTCAAGAGGTGACAAGCCACAGACCGTCTTGCTTCCATCTCTTTAGGAATCCTAGAAAGAAATCGCTTTCAACACTGCTCTTTCTGTCTCCTGGCAAGATCTCATACAAAGGCAGCTGATATGCCATTTCTTTTCAGCGCTTAGGTCGCCGATTTGGAACTTCAGCTTCTGCCAGATTTCCACCATGCCAACCCGGCTCAGACGAAATGCCTACAGCTTCCCTTTCAGCAATGGAGACGAGGCCCAGATGATTGTGCTTCCACATGCTTAGCAGGAGCAGACAATAGGCTTTTAACCAACCGCTCTTGAGCAATGGTTGGGGGAGTGTCAGAAAGCACCAACTTCAGAAAGGCCCTTTACTCTCGGCCGTGCCCTCCATTCCTCTAGAGGTAGGAGGCACAATGCACTGGCACAACCCATGAAGGATATCAGAAAGCACCTATGGCAGAAAGCCCCCTTGGCTCTCAGCCCTGCCCTCCATTGCTCTGCAGGCGGAAGGCACAAAGCACTGCCTCCATCCTTCAATGGGAGACAAGCCATAAACTGTCTGGCCTCCAGCTCTTTAGGAAGCTGACGAACAACTCGCTTTCCACAGTCCTGTTACAGCATACCAGGAACCTCTCATACAAAGACAGCTCAAATGCCATTTTGTCCCAGCCCTTAACTCGCCGCTTTAGGACTTCTGCTTCTGCTGCAATTCCACCTTGCCAACCGGGCTCAGACGAAATGCCTACACCTTCCCCTGAAGCAACTGGGCTGAGTCCCAAATGATTGAGCATCCACGTTTTTAGGAGGCAATGGACAGCACGAACTTTTCCAACCACCATTGTGCACTGCTGGAGATAGTGTCGCAAAGCAGCTATGTCAGAAAGACCCCTTTGCTGTCAGCCGTGCCCTCCATTGCTCTAGAGCTGGAAGGCACAAATCACTGACTCCATCCTTCAATGGGAGACAAGCCATAAACTGTCTTGCTTCCAGCTCTTTAGGAAGCTGAGAAAGAACTCGCTTTCCACAGTGCTGTTACAGGATACGGGGAAATTCTCATACAAAGGCAGATGAAACGCCCTTTCTTCCCAGCAATTAACTCGTCGCTTTAGGACTTTGCTTCTGCCGCAATTCCACCTTGCCAACCAGGCTGAGACGAAATGAGTACATCTTCCCTTGAAGCAACTGGACTGAGTCCCCAATGATTGAGCGTCCACCTGCTTAGCAAATGATAGACTGTACACCTTTTTCCAACCACCATTGTGCACTGGTGGACAGAGTGTCGGAAAGCAGCTATGTCAGAAAGACCCCTTTGCTCTCAGCCGTGCCCAGCATTGCTGTAGACGTGGAATGCACAATGCACTTGCTCCACCCACACGGGGCAATAAGCCACAGACCATCTTCCTTCCATCTCTTTAGGAAGCTGAGAAAGAACTCGCATTCCTCATTGTTCTTACAGCATCCTGGGAACATCTCATACAAAGCAGCTGAATGCCATGTCTTTTCAGCCCTTAACTTGCCCATCTGCAACATCTGCTTCTGCCGCATTTCCACCTTGCCAACCCAGCTCAGACGATATGCCTACATCTTCCCCTTGAGCAATGGGGATGAGGCCCGGATGATTGTGGTTCCACATGCTGAGGAGGAGACAGAAAATAGGCTATTAACCAACCGCCCTTGAGCAATGGTTGGGGCAGTGTCAGAAACCACCAATGTCAGAAAGTCCCTTTACTCTCGGTTGTGCCCTTCATTCCTCTAGAGGTAGGAGGCACAAGGCACTGGCACCACCCCTGATGGGTATCAGAAAGCACCTATGGCAGAAAGCTCCTTTGGCTCTCAGCGATGCCCTCCATTGCTCTAGACGTGGAATGCACAATGCATTGGCTCCACCCCTCAAAGGGCCACAAGCCACAGGCCATCTTTCTTCCATCTCTTTAGGAAGCTGAAAGAAACTCACCTGATGTATAAAAAGGAATCATGCCCCTTATGTGCCAGAAAACCCTGGGAGACATGCCAAAAACACCCTCCACTCACTCTCAAAGAGCCACACATTCATGCCAGTACGACCTAACAGGCATACCAGAAGCACCCACGTTGCATGCCAGAACAACCTGTAACCACCTGCCGGACACAGTGGAACAACGATTCTGAGACTGCAGAACCATCTCTTCAACATGCCAGCTGCACACAATGACATGACAGAACCAGATTCCAAACATAGCACAACGACATGCCAGACACATTGTAAACACCTGTTGGATATGATGCAAACAGGTGCCAGAAACACTGAAGCCAGCTGAGGAGTATGTAAGAACGGGGGCCAGAAATGCCACAAGCACCTGTCTTACAAGCCAGAGCCACGAGCCCAAAAAGCAGGAAAGACCTACTGGACACACCAAAATAACCTGCTGGTGATGCCAGAACAACTTGGCGAACACCCAGGAATCACCTGCCGGGCACACCCGAAGCACCTCACAGATGTGCCAGAACCACGTGCCGGCTATGCTGGAACCAGCTCCCAGACAGACCAGAAGCACCTGCCAGACACGCCGGAACCACTTGCCGAGCATGCAGGAACCACCTGCTCCACACGCAGGATCCACCTGCTGGACATGCCAAAATCACCTGCCGGCTCCACCAGAACCACTTGGTGGACACTCTGGAATCTCCTGCGGGCATGCAGGAACCACCTCTCAAACTTCCCGCAACCACATTCCTGACACGCCGGAACCACCCCCCAAAAACACGAGAAGCAGATGCCGAGCACGCCGGAATAACCTGCTCGACTCGCTGGAACCATGTGCCGGACACGCCATAATCACCTGCTGGCTATGCCAGAACAACATGGCAGACAGTCCAAAATCACCTGCCAGCCATGCCGGAACCGCATCTCAGACATACCAGAACCACGTGCTGGACATGCAGGAACCATGTCCTGGACAGACTGGAACCACCTGCAGGACACCCCTGAACCAAGAGCCGAGCATGCCGGAACCACCGGCTCGACTCGCAGGACCCCCCTAACAGACACGCCAAAATCACCTGCGGGCTGTGCCAGAACCACTTGTCGGACACTCTGGAATCACCTGCAGGGCATGCCAGAACCACCTCTCAGAAGTGCCAGAACCACATATCGGACACTACGGAATCACGAGCCGGGCATGCCGGAACCACCTGTGAGACGTGCCACAACCACGTGCTGGAGAGACTGGAAGCACCTGCCGAGCTCGTCAGAACCACCTGCCTGACATGCCAAAATTACGTTCCGGCTACGCCAAAACCACTTGGTGGACACTCCAGAATCATCTTCCGGGCATGCCGGAACCACGTCATGGACAGACTGCAAACACCTGCCAGACCTGCCTGAACCACCTGCTGAGCACGCCGGAAACACCTGCTCGACACGCCAGAACCACCTGCCGGACACACCAAAATCACCTCCGGGTACGCCAGAACCACTTGCCGGACACTCCAGAATCACCTGTTGGGCATGCCGGAACCACCTCTCAGACGTGCCAGAACCACGTGAAAGAGACACCGGATGCATCTGCTGAGCACGCTGAAACCTCCTGCTCGACTCGCCGGGACAACCTGCCGGGGACACCAAAATCACCTGCCAGCTACGCCAGAACCACGTTGGGGACAGTCTGGGATCCCCTGCCAGGCACGCCAGAACCAACTCTCAGACATGGCAGAACCATGTGTGGGACACGCCGAAAACACCTTTAGGAAAGACTGGAACCACCTGCCCAAAACGCCTGAACCACCTGCTGAGCCCGCCAGAACCACAAACTCGACTTGCTGGAAGCACCAGCCCAACACGCCCAAATCACCAGCCGGCTACGCCAGAACCACTTGTTGGATACTCCGGAATGACCTGCCGGGCATGCCGGAACCAGCTCTGAGACAGGCCAAACCATGTGCCAATGACACAGGAAGCACCTCCCGCGCAGACGGGACCACCTGATCAACTCGCCTGAACCACTTGTTCGACAAGCCAAAATCACCTGCAGGTTACGCCAGAACCACTTGGCGGACTCTCTGGAATCACCTGCTGGGCATGCCAGAACCACCTCTCCTACGTGCCAGAACCACGTGCCTTACACGCCGGAACCACCTCCCGGACAGACCGGCACCACCTGCCGGACATGCCTGAACCACCTGCCGAGCACGCCGGAACCACGTGCCAGACATGCCAAAATCACCTGCGGGCTATGCCAGAACAACTTGGAGGACTCTCCGGGATCAGCTGCCGGACATGCCAGAACCAGGTCTCAGACACACCAGAACCACGTGCCGGAGACGCCGGAAGCACCTGCCGAGCATGGCGCAGCAACCTGCTCGACTCGGCAGAAACACCTGCAGGACACGCCAAAATCACCTGCCGGCTACGCCACAACCAGTTGGTGAACACTTCGGAATCACCTGCCGGGCTTGCTGGAACCACCTGCCTGTCATGCCAACATCACCTGCCAACTACGCCACAACCACTTGGCGGACACTCCGGAAACACCTGTCGGGCCGGCCGGAACCACCTCTCAGACGTGCCAGAACCATGTGCCTGAGATGCCGGAACCACACCCCGAACAGACCGAAACCACCTGCCAGACGCGCCTGAACCGCAGCTAGCACGCCGGAACCACCTGCTCAACTCGCCGGAACCACCTACCTGACACGCCAAAATCACCTTCCGGGTATGCCAGAACCACTTGGTGGACACTCCGGAATCATCTGCTGGACATGCCAGAACCAGGTCTCAGACACACCAGAACCAGGTGCCGGACACGCCGGAAGCACCAGCTGAGCATGCCTGAGTCACCTGCTCGACTCGCAAGAAACACCTGCCGGACACGCCAAAATCACCAGCCGGCTACACCAGAACCACTTGGCAGACACTCCGGAATCACCTGTCGGGCATGCCGGAACCACCTCTCAGACTGGCCGGAACCATGTTCCGGACACGCCGGTACCACCTGCCGAGTATGCCGGAACCACCTGATCTACTCCAAGAACCACCTGCTGGACATGCCAAAATCACCTGCCGGCTACGCCAGAACTACTCGGCAGACACTCCGGAACCACTTCCAGGACAGAACAGAACCACCTGCCGGACACGCCCGGACCACCTGCTTGACTCGCCAGAACCACCTGCCGGACACGCCAAAATCACCAGCCGACTCCACCACAACCACTTGGCGAACACTCCTGAATCACTTGTCGGGCATGCCGGAACCATCTCTCAGACTTGCCAGAACCATGTTCCGGACACGCCAGTACCACCTGCCGAGTATGCCAGAACCAGCTGATCCACTCCCCAGAACCACCTACTGGACACGCCAGAATCACCTGCCGGCTACACCAGGACCACTCGGCAGACACTCCAGAACCACCTGCCGGGCATGCTGGAACCATCTCTCAGACGTGCCAGAATCATGTTCCGGACACGCCGGTACCACCTGCCGAGCTCGCCGGAACCACCTGCTGGACACGCCAAAATCACCTGCCGGCTACCCCAGAACCACTCAGCAGACACTCCGGAATCACCTGCCGGGCTTGCAGGAACCACCTGCCGGTCACGCCAACATCACCTGCCAGCTACGCCAGAACCACTTGGCGGACACACCGGAAACACCTGTCGGGCAGGCCGGAACCATCTCTCAGACGTGCCACAACCACGTGCCGGACACCCTAGAAGCACCTGCCGAGTTCGCCGGAACCACCTGCTGGACATGCCGAAACCACCTGCCTCACAGGCCAAAATCATATGCCGGCTACGCCAAAACCACTTGGTGGACACTCCAGAATCACCTTGCGGGCATGCCGGAACCACGTCATGGACAGACGGCAAACACCTGCCGGACCTGCCGGAACCACCTGCCGAGCACGCCGGAACCACCTGCTCGACTCACCAGAGCCACCTGACGGACACACCAGAAACACCTGCGGGGTACGCCAGAACCACTTGGAGGACTCTCTGGGATCACCTGCCGGGCATGCCGGAACCACCTCTCAGACGTGACAGAACCATGTGCCGGACACGCCGGAACCACCTGCCGAGTATGCCGGAACCACCTGCTCCACTCCCCAGAACCACCTGCTGGACACGCCAAAATCACCTGCCGGCTACGCCAGAACCACTCGGCAGACACTCCGGAACCACCTCCAGGACAGACCGGAACCACCTCTCATAGGTGACAGAAGCACATGCCGGAGACTCCGGAATCACCTGCCGGGCATGCCGGAACCATCTCTCAGACGTGCCACAACCACGTGCCGGAGAGACCGGAAGCACCTGCCGAGCTCACCGGAACCACCTGCTGGACAGACCGGATCCACCGCCGGACATGCAAAATCACCTGCCGGCTGCGCCAGAACCACTCGGCGAACACTCCGGAATCACCTGCCGGGCATGGCGGAACCACGTCTCAGACATGCCGGAACCACATGCCAACGACACCGGAAGCAACTGCCCAGCACGCCAGAAACACCTGCTCGACTCGCCAAAACCACCTGCTGGACACGCCAAAATCACCTGCCGGCTACGCCACAACCATTTGGTGAACACTTCGGAATCACCTGCCGGGCTGGCTGGAACCACCTGCCGGTCACGCCAACATCACCTGCCAGCTATGCCAGAACCACTTGGCGGACACCATGGAAACACCTGTCGGGCCGGCCGGAACCACCTCTCAGACGTGCCAGAACCATGTGCCTGAGATGCCGGAACCACACCCCGAACAGACCGAAACCACCTGCCAGACCCGCCTGAACCACCTGCCGAGCATGCCGGAACCACCTACTCGACTCGCCGGAACCACCTACCTGACACGCCAAAATCACCTGCCGGGTATGCCAGAACCACTGGGTGGACACTCTGGAATCATCTGCCGGACATGCCAGAACCAGCTCTCAGACACACCAGAACCACGTGGCGGACACGCCGGAAGCAGCTGCTGAGCATGCATGAGCCACATGCTCGACTTGCAAGAAACACCTGCCAGACACGCCAAAATCACCTGGCGGGTACGCGAGAACCACGTGGCGGACACTCCGGAATCACCTGTCGGGCATGCCGGAGCCACCTCTCAGACGTGCCAGAACCTCGTGCCGGACACGCCAGAACCACCTGCCGGACAGACCGGAACCACCTGCCGGACACACCGGAACCACCGGCTCGACTCGCCGGAACCACCGCCGGACATGCAAAATCACCTGCCGGCTACGCCAGGACCACTCGGCAGACACTCCGGAACCACCTGCCGGGCATGCCGGAGCCATCTCTCAGACGTGCCAGAATCATGTTCCGGACACGCCGGTACCACCTGCCGAGCTTGCCGGAACCACCTGCTGGACACGCCAAAATCACCTGCCGGCTACCCCAGAACCACTCAGCAGACACTCCGGAATCACCTGCCGGGCTTGCTGGAACCACCTGCCGGTCACGCCAACATCACCTGCCAGCTACGCCAGAACCACTTGGCGGACACTCCGGAAACACCTGTCGGGCCGGCCGGAACCACCTCTCAGATGTGCCAGAACCATGTGCCTGAAATGCCGGAACCACACCCCGAACACACCGAAACCACCTGCCAGACCCGCCTGAACCCCCTGGCGAGCACGCCTGATCCACCTGCTCAACTAGCCGGAACCACCTTCCTGACACGCCAAAATCACCTGCCAGGTATACCAGAACCACTTGGTGGACACTCCGGAATCATCTGCCTTACATGCCAGACCCAGCTCTCAGTCACACCAGAACCACGTGCCAGAGACGCCGGAAGCACCTGCTGAGCATGCCTGAGCCACCTGCTCGACTCGCAAGAAACACCTGTCGGACATGCCCAAATCACCTGCCGGGTACGCCAGAAACACTTGGCGGACACTCCGGAATCACCTGTCAGGCATGCCGGAACCACCTCTCAGACTTGCCAGAACCAGGTTCCGGACACGCCGGTACCACCTGCCTAGTATGCCGGAACCAGCTGATCCACTCCCCAGAACCACCTACTGGAAACGCCAAAATCAACTGCCGGCTACATCAGAACCACTCGGAAGACACTCCGGAACCACCTGGCGGCATGTCGGAACCACCTCTCAGAGGTGCCAGAACCACATGCCGGACACTCCGTAATCACCTGCCGGGCATGCCGGAGCCATCTCTCAGACGTGCCACAACCACGTGCCGGAGAGACCGGAAGCACCTGCTGAGCTCGCCGGAACCACCGGCTGGATATGCCGGAACCACCTGCCTCACAGGCCAAAATCATATGCCGGCTACGCCAAAACCACTTGGTGGACACTCCAGAATCACCTTGCGGGCATGCCAGAACCGCGTCATGGACAGACGGCAAACACCTGCCGGACCTGCCGGAACCACCTGCCGAGCACGCCGGAACCACCTGCTCGACTTACCAGAGCCACCTGCCGGACACACCAGAAACACATGCAGGGTACGCCAGAACCACTTGGAGGACTCTCCGGAATCACCTGCCGGGCATGCCGGAACCACCTCTCAGACGTGCCAGAACCATGTGCCGGACACGCCGGAACCACCTGACGAGTACTCCGGAACAACCTGCTCCACGCCCCCGAACCACCTGCTGGACATGCCAAAATCACCTGCCCGCTACACCAGAACCACTTGGCGGGCAAGCCGAAATCCCGTGAAGTGCATGCCGACACAAAATTTCAGACGTGCCAGAACCTCGTGCCGGACACCCCAGAACCACCTGCGGGACAGACCGGTTCCAACGCCGGACATGCAAAATAACGTGCCGGCTACGCCAGAACCACTTGGCGAACACTGCAGAATCACCTGCCGGGCATGCCAGAACCACTTGGTGGCACTCCGGAATCATCTGCCGGACATGCCAGAACCAGCTCTCAGACTCACCAGAACCACGTGCCAGAGACGCCGGAAGCACCAGCTGAGAATGCCTGAGCCACCTGCTAGACTCGCAAGAAACACCTGTCGGAGATGCCAAAATCACCTGCCGGGTATGCCAGAAAGACTTGGCGGACACTCCGGAATCACCGGTCGGGCATGCCGGATCCACCTCTCAGACTTGCCAGAACCATGTTCTGCACACGCCGGAACCACCTGCAGAGTATGCCTGAACCAGCTGATCCACTCCCCAGAACAACCTGCTGGACACGCCAAAATCAACTGCCAGCTATGCCAGAACCACTCGGCAGACACTCCGGAATCACATGTCAGGCATTCCGGAACCACATCTCAGAGGTGACAGAACCACATGCCGGACACTCCGGAATCACCTGCCGGGCATGCTGGAACCATCTCTCAGACGTGCCACAACCACGTGCCAGAGAGACCGGAAGCACCTGCCGAGCTCGCCGGAACCACCTGCTGGACATGCCGGAACGACCTGCCTCACAGGCCAAAATCATATGCCGGCTACGCCAAAACCACTTGGTGGACACTGCAGAATCACCTTGCGGGAATGCCGGAACCACGTCATGGACAAACGGCAAACACCTGCCGGACCTGTCGGAACCACCTGTCGAGCACGCTGGAACCACCTGCTCGACTCACCAGAGCCACCTGACGGACACACCAGAAACACCTGCGGGGTACGCCAGAACCACTTGGAGGACTCTCCGGGATCACCTGCCGGGCATGCCGGAACCACCTCTCAGACGTGCCAGAACCATGTGCCGGACACGCCGGAACCACCTGCCGAGTATGCCGGAACCACCTGATCCAATCCCCAGAACCACCTGCTGGACACGCCAAAATCACCTGCCGGCTATGACACAACCACTCGGCAGACACTCCGGAACCACCTCCAGGACAGACCGGAACCACCTGCCGGACACGCCGGGACCACCTGCTTGACTCGCCAGAACCACCTGCTGGACACGCCGGAATCACCAGCCGGCTACGCCACAACCACTTGTCAGAAACTCCGGAATCACCTGCCGGGCATGCTGGAACCACGTCTCAGAGGTGCCACAACCACATGCCGGAGTCTCCGGATTCACGTGCCGAGTATGCCGGAACCAGCAGCTCCACTCCCCAGAACCACCTGCTGGACACGCCAAAATCACCTGCCGGCTACGCCAGAACCACTCGGCACACACTCTGGAACCACCTCCATGACAGAGCGGAACCACCTGCCGGACACGCCGGGACCACCTGCTTGACTCGCCAGAACCACATGCCAGACACGCCAGAATCACCAGCCGGCTATGCCACAACCACTTGTCGGACACTCCGGAATCACCTGCCGGGCATGCTGGAACCACCTCTCAGAGGTGGCACAACCACCTGCCGGAGACGGCGGAAGCACCTGCCGAGAATGCCGGAAGTTCCTGATCCACTCCCCAGAACCAAATGCCGGACACGCCAAAATCATCTGCCGGCTACGCCAGAACCACTTGGCGGACACTCCAGAATCACCTGCCGGGCATGCCAGCACAACCTCTCAGAAGTGCCAGAAGCACGTGCCGGACAGGCCGGAACCATCTCCAGGACAGACTGCAAACAGAGGAAACACTCGCCGGAACCACCTGCTTGACTCACCGGACCCACCTGCCGGACACGCCAAAATCACCTGCCCGCTACACCAGAACCACTTGGCGGACAAGCCGGAATCCCGTGAAGTGCATGCCGACACAACCTCTCAGACGTGCCAGAACCTCGTACCGGACACCCGAGAACCACCTGCTGTACAGACCGGAACCACCGGCCGGACACGCCGGAACCACGGGCTCAACTCGCCGGAACCATTGCCGGACATGCAAAATCACCTGCCGGCTACGCCAGAACCACTTGGCGAACACTCCGGAATCACCTGCCGGGCATGCCGGAACCACGTCTCAGACATGCCGGAACCACATTCCAATGACACCGGAAGCACCTGCCGAGCACGCCAGAACCACCTGCTCGACTTGCCAAAACCACCTGCTGGACACGCCAAAATCATCTGCCGGTTACGCCGGAGCCACTCGGCAGACATTCCGGAATCACCTGCCGGGCATGCTGGAACCACCTGCCGGTCACGCCAACATCACCTGCCAGCTACGCCAGAACCACTTGGCGGACACTCCGGAAACACCTGTCAGGCCAGCCGGAACCAACTCTCAGACGTGCCAGAAACATGTGCCTGAGATGCCGGAACCACACCCCGAAAAGACCGAAACCACCTACCAGACGCGCATGAACCACCTGTCGAGCACGCCTCATCCACCTGCTCAACTAGCCGGAGCCACCTTCCTGACACGCCGAAATCACCTGCCAGGTATACCAAAACCAGTTGGTGGACACTCCGGAATCATCTGCCGGACATGCCAGAACCAGCTCTCAGACACACAAGAACCACGTGCCAGAGACGCCGGAAGCACCAGCTGAGCATGCCTGAGCCACCTGCTCGACTCGCAAGAAACACCTGTCGGACATGCCAAAATCACCTGCCGGGTACGCCAGAAAAACTTGGCGGACACTCCGGAATCACCTGTCGGGCATGCAGGAACCAACTCTCAGACTTGCCAGAACCATGTTCTGGACACGCCGGTACCACCTGCCGAGTATGCCGGAACCAGCTGATCCACTCACCAGAACCACCTACTGGACACGCCAAAATCAACTGCCGGCTACGCAGGAACCACTCGGCACACACTCCGGAATCACATGCCAGGCATTCCGGAAGCAACTCTCGGAGGTGCCAGAACCACATGCCGGAGACTCCGGAATCACCTGCCGGGCATGCCGGAACCACCTCTCAGAGGTGCCAGATCCACATGCTGGACAGTCCGGAATCACCTGCCGGGCATGCAGGAACCATCTCTCAGACGTGCCACAACCACGTGCCGGAGAGACCGGAAGCACATGCCGAGCTCGCCGGAACCTCCTGCTGGACATGCCGGAACCACCTGCCTCACAGGCCAAAATCACATGCCGGCTACGTCAAAACCACTTGGTGGACACTCCAGAATCACCTTGCGGGCATGCTGGAACCACGTCATGGACGGACGGCAAACACCTGCCAGACCTGCCGGAACCACCTGCCGAGCACGCCGGAACCACCTGCTCGACTCACCACAGCCACCTGCCGGACACACCAGAAACACCTGCGGGGTATGCCAGAACCACTTGGCAGAAACTCCGGAACCACCTCCAGGACACACCGGAACCACCTGCCGGACACGCCGGGAACACCTGCTTGACTCGCCAAAACCACCTGCCGGACACGTCAGAATCACCAGCCGCCTACGCCACAACCACTTGTCGGACACTCCGGAATCACCTGCCGGGCATGCCAGCACAACCTCTCCTAAGTTCCAGAAGCACGTGCCGGACAGGCCAGAGCCATCTCCCGGACAGACCGGAAACACAGGAAACACTCGCCGGAACCACCTGCTTGACTCACCGGTCCCACCTGCCGGACACGCCAAAATCACCTGCCCACTACAACAGAACCACTTGGCGGACAAGCCGGAATCCCGTGAAGTGCATGCCGACACAACCTCTCAGACGTGCCAGAACCTCGTGCCTGACACCCCAGAACCACCTGCTGGACAGACCGGAACCACCTGCCGGACACGCCGGAACCACCGGCTCGACTCGCCGGAACAATTGCCGGACATGCAAAATCACCTGCCGGCTAAACCAGAACCACTTCGGCCAGAACCCATCCGGAACCACCTGCTGGCGGGCAACGCCGGAGCAAAATCACCTGGGCTACGCCAGAACCACTGGCGAAGACTCTGGAATCACCTGCCGGGCATGGTCAACCACCTCTCAGACATGCCGGAACCACATGCCAGTAACACCGGAAGCACCTGCCGCACGACATCCTGCCAGAACCACCTGCTGGACACGCCAAAATCACCTGCCGGCTGCACCACAACCACTCGGTGTACACTTCGGAATCACCTGCCGGGCTGGCTGGAACCACCTGCCGGTCACGCCAACATCACCTGCCAGCTACGCCAGAACCACTTGGCGGACACCATGGAAACACCTGTCGGGCCGGCCGGAACCACATCTCAGATGTGCCACAACCATGTGCCTGAGATGCCGGAACCACACCCCGAACAGACCGAAACCACCTGCCAGACCCGCCTGAACCACCTGCCGAGCACGCCGGAACCACCTACTCGACTCGCCGGAACCACATACCTGACACGCCAAAATCACCTGCCGGGTATGCCAGAACCACTTGGTGGACACTCCGGAATCATCTGCCGGACATGCCAGAACCAGCTCTCAGACACACCAGAACCACGTGCCAGACACGCCGGAAGCACCTGCTGAGCATGCGTGAGCCACATGCTCGACTTGCAAGAAACACCTGCCAGACATGCCAAAATCACCTGCCGGGTACACAAGAACCACGTGGCGGACACTCCGGTATCACCTGTCGGGCATGCCGGAACCACCTCTCAGACGTGCCAGAACCTCATGCCGGACACGCCAGAACCACCTGCCGGACAGACCGGAACCACCTGCCGGACACGTCGGAACCAACGGCTTAACTCGCCGGAAACACCACCGGACATGCAAAATCACCTGCCGGCTACGCCAGAACCACTTGGCGAACACTCCGGAATCACATGCCGGGCATGCCGGAACCACCTCTCGGACTTGCCAGAACCATGTTCCGGACACGCCGGTACACTCTGCCGAGTATGCCGGAAACACCTGATCCACTCCACAGAACCACCTTCTGGACATGCCAGAATCACCTGCCGGCTACGCCAGAACCACTCGGCAGACACTCCGGAACCACCTGCCGGGCATGCCGGAACCATCTCTCAGACGTGCCAAAGCATGTTCCAGACATGCCAGTACCACCTGCCGAGCTCGCCAGAACCACCTGCTGGACACGCCAAAATCACCTGCCGGCTTCGCCAGAACCACTCGGCAGACACTCCGGAATAACCTGCCGACTTGCTGGAACCACCTGCCGGTCACGCCAACATCACCTGCCAGCTACGCCAGAACCACTTGGCGGACAACCGGAAACACCTGTCGGGCCGGCCGGAACCAACTCTCAGACGTGCCAGAAACATGTGCCTAAGATGCCGGAACCACACCCCGAACAGACCGAAACCACCTGCCAGACCCGCCTGAAACGCCTGGCGAGCACGCCTGATCCACCTGCTCAACTAGCCGGAACCACCTTCCTGACACGCCAAAATCACCTGCCGGGTATACCCGAACCACTTGGTGGACACTCCGGAATCATCTGCCGGACATGCCAGAACCAGCTCTCAGACACACCAGAACCACGTGCCAGAGACGCCGGAAGCACCAGCTGAGAATGCCTGAGCCACCTGCTCGACTCGCAAGAAACACCTGTCGGACATGCCACAATCACCTGCCGGGTACGCCAGAAAGACTTGGCGGACACTCCGGAATCACCTGTCGGGCATGCCGGAACCAGCTCTCAGACTTGTCAGAACCATGTTCTGGACACGCCGGTACCTCCAGCTGAGTATGCGGGAACCAGATGTTCCACTTGCCAGAACCACCTACTGGACATGCCAAAATCAACTGCCGGCTACGCCAGAACCACTCAGCAGACACTCCGGAATCACAAGCCAGGCATTCCGGAACCACCTCTCAGAGGTGCCAGAACCACATGCCGGAGACTCCGGATTCACCTGCCAGGCATTCCGGAACCACCTCTCAGAGGTACCAGAACCACATGCCAGAGACTCCGGAATCACCTGCCGGGCATGCCGGAACCACCTCTCAGAGGTGCCACAACCACGTGCCAGAGAGACCGGAAGCACCTGCCGAGCTCGCCGGAACCACCTTGTGGACATGCCGGAACCACCTGCCTCACAGGCCAAAATCATATGCCGGCTATGCCAAAACCACTTGGTGGACACTCCAGAATCACCTTGCGGGCATGCCGGAACCACGTCATGGACAGACGGCAAACACCTGCCGGACCTGCCGGAACCACCTGCCGAGCACGCCGGAACCACCTGCTCAACTCACCAGAGCCAAGTGCCGGACACACCAGAAACACCAACGGGGTACGCCAGAACCACTTGAAGGACACTCCGGGATCACCTGCCGGGCGTGCCGGAACCACCTCTCAGACGTGCCAGAAGCATGTGAGAGACACGCCGGGACCACCTGCCGAGTATGCCGGAACCACCTGCTCCACTCCCCAGAACCACCTGCTGGACACGCCAAAATCACCTGCCGGCTACGCCAGAACCACTCTGCAGACACTCCGGAATCACATGCCAGGCATCTGGAACCACCTCTCAGAGGTGCCAGAACCACGTGCCGGAGAATCCGGAATCACCTGCCGGGCATGCCGGAACCACCTCTCAGACGTGGTAGACACGCCGGAACCACCTGCCGAGTATGCCAGAACCACCTGCTCCACTCCCCAGAACCATCTGCTGGACACGCCAAAATCACCTGCCGGCTACGCCAGAACCACTTGGCGAACACTCCGGAATCACCTGCCGGGCATGCCAGCACAACCTCTCAGAAGTGCCAGAAGCACGTGCCGGACAGGCCGGAACAATCTCCCGGACAGACCGGAAAAAACAGGAAACATTCGCCGGAACCACCGGGTTGACTCACCGGTCCGACCTGCCGGACACGCCAAAATCGCCTGCCCGCTACACCAGAACCGCTTGGCGGACAAGCCGGAATCACGTGAAGTGCATGCCGACACAACCTCTCAGACGTGCCAGAACCTGGTGCCAGACAGCCCAGAACCACCTGCTGGACAGACCGGAACCACCTGCTGGACACGCCGGAACCACCGGATCAACTCGCCGGAACCATTGCCGGACATGCAAAATCACCTGCCGGCTATGCCAGAACCACTTGGCGAGCACTCCATAATCACCTGCTGGTCATGGCGGAACCACCTCTGAGACATGCCGGAACCACATGGCAATGACACCAGAAGCACCTGCCGAGCACGCCAGAACCACCTGCTCGACTCGCCAAGACGACCTTCTGGACATGCCAGAATCACCTGCCGGCTACGCCAGAACCACTCGGCAGACAATCCGGAACCACCTGCCGGGCATGCCGGAACCACCTCTCAGAGGTGCCAGAACCACATGCGGGAAACTCCGGAACCACCTGCCGGGCATGCCGGAACCATCTCTCAGACGTGCCACAACCATGTTCCGGACACGCCGGTACCACCTGCCGAGCTCGCCGGAACCACCTGCTGGACACGCCAAAACGACCTGCTGGACATGCGAAAATCATTTGCCAGCTACGCCACAACCATTTGGTGTACACTTCGGCATCACCTGCCAGGCTGGCTGGAACCACCTGCCGGTCACGCCAACATCACCTGCCAGCTACGCCAGAACCACTTGGCGGACACTCCGGAAACACCTGTCGGGCAGGCCGGAACCACCTCTCTGACGTGCCAGAACCATGTGCATGAGATGCTGGAACCACACCCCGAAAAGACCGAAACCACCTGCCAGACCCGCCTGAACCCCCTAGCGAGCACGCCTGATCCACCTTCTCAACTAGCCGGAACCACCTTCCTGACACGCCAAAATCACCTGCCGGGTATACCAGAACCACGTGGTGGACACTCCGGAATCATCTGCCGGACATGCCTGAACCAGCTCTCAGACACCCCAGAACCACGTGGCAGAGACGCCGGAAGCACCAGCTGAGCATGCCTGAGCCACCTGCTCGACTCGCAAGAAACACCTGTCGGACATGCCAAAATCACCTGCCGGGTACTGCAGAAACACTTGGCGGACACTCCGGAATCACCAGTCGGGCATGCCGGAACCACATCTCAGACTTGCCAGAACCATGTTCTGGACACGCCGGTACCACCTGCCGAGTATGCTGGAACCAGCTGATCCACCCCCCAGAACCGTCTACTGGACACGCCAAAATCAACTGCCGGCTACGCCAGAACCACTCGGCAGACACTCCGGAATCACATGCCAGGCATTCCGGAACCACCTCTCAGAGGTGCCAGAACAACATGCCGGAGACTCCGGAATCACCTGCCGGGCATGCCGGAACCACCTCTCAGAGGTGCCAGAACCACATGCCGACAGTACGGAATCACCTGCTGGGCATGCCAGAACCATCTCTCAGACGTGCCACAACCACATGCCGGACAGACCGGAAGAACCTGCCGGGCTCGCCGGAACCACCTGCTTGATTCGCCGGTCCCACCTGCCGGACACGCCAAAATCGCCTGCCCGCTACACCAGAACCGCTTGGCGGACAAGCCGGAATCACGTGAAGTGCATGCCGACACAACCTCTCAGACGTGCCAGAACCTGATGCCGGACAGCCCAGAACCACCTGCTGGACAGACCGGAACCACCTGCCGGACACGCCGGAACCACTGGATCGACTCGCCGGAACCATGGCCGGACATGCAAAATCACCTGCCGGCTACGCCAGAACCACTTGGTGAACACTCCAAAATCACCTGCTGGTCATGGCGGAACCACCTCTCAGACATGCCGGAACCACATGCCAATGACACCAGAAGCACCTGCCGAGCACGCCAGAACCACCTGCTCGACTCGCCAAACGACCTTCTGGACACGCCAGAATCACCTGCCGGCTACGCCAGAACCACTCGGCAGACAATCCGGAACCACCTGCCGGGCATGCCGGAACCACCTCTCAGAGGTGCCAGAACCACATGCGGGAAACTCCGGAACCACCTGCCGGGCATTCCGGAACCATCTCTCAGACGTGCCACAACCATGTTCCGGACACGCCGGTACCACCTGCCGAGCTCGCCGGAACCACCTGCTGGACACGTCAAAACGACCTGCTGGACATGCGAAAATCATTTGCCGGCTACACCACAACCATTTGGTGTACACTTCGGCATCACCTGCCGGGCTGGCTGGAACCACCTGCCGGTCACGCCATCATCACCTGCCAGCTACGCCAGAACCACTTGGTCGGACACCTGGAAACACCTGTCGGGCCGGCCGGAACCACCTCTCCGACGTGCCAGAACCATGTGCCTGAGATGCCGGAACCACACCCCGAACAGTCCGAAACCACCTGCCAGACCGGCCTGAACCCCCTGGCGAGCACGACTGATCCACCTGCTCAACTAGCCGGAACCACCTTCCTGACACGCCAAAATCACCTGCCGGGTATACCAGAACCACTTGGTGGACACTCCGGAATCATCTGCCAGACATGCCAGAACGAGCTCTCAGACACACCAGAACCACGCGCCAGAGACGCCGGAAGCACCAGCTGAGCATGCCTGAGCCACCTGCTCGACTCGCAAGAAACACCTGTCGGACATGCCAAAATCACCTGCCGGGTACGGCAGAAACACTTGGCGGACACTCCGGAATCACCAGTCGGGCATGCCGGAACCACCTCTCAGACTTGCCAGAACCATGTTCTGGACACGCCGGTACCACCTGCCGAGTATGCTGGAACCAGCTGATCCACCCCCCAGAACCGTCTACTGGACACGCCAAAATCAACTGCCGGCTACGCCAGAACCACTCGGCAGACACTCCGGAATCACATGCCAGGCATTCCGGAACCACCTCTCAGAGGTGCCAGAACAACATGCCGGAGACTCCGGAATCACCTGCCGGGCATGCCGGAACCACCTCTCAGAGGTGCCAGAACCACATGCCGGACAGTACGGAATCACCTGCTGGGCATGCCAGAACCATCTCTCAGACGTGCCACAACCACGTGCCGGACAGACCGGAAGAACCTGCCGGGCTCGCCGGAACCACCTGCTTGACTCGCCGGTCCCACCTGCCGGATACGCCAAAATCGCCTGCCCGCTACACCAGAACCACTTGGCGGACAAGCCGGAATCACGTGATGTGAATGCCGACACAACCTCTCAGACGTGCCAGAACCTCGTGCCGGACACCCCAGAACCACCTGCTGGACAGACAGGAACCACCTGCCGGACACGCCGGAACCACCGGCTCGAATCGCCGGAACCATTGCCGGACATGCAAAATCCCCAGCCGGCTACGCCAGAACCACTTGGCGGACACCATGGAAACACCTGTTGGGCCAGCCGGAACCACCTCTCACACGTGCCAGAACCATGTGCCTGAGATGCCGGAACCACACCCCGAACAAACCGAAACCACCTGCCAGAGTCGCCTGAACCGCCTGGTGAGCACGCCTGATCCACCTGCTCAACTAGCCGGAACCACCTTCCTGACACGCCAAAATGCCCTGCCAGGTAAACCAGAACCACTTGGTGGACACTCCGGAATCATCTGCCGGACATGCCAGAACCAGCTCTCAGACACAGCAGAACCACGTGCCAGAGACGCCGGGAGCACCAGCTGAGCATGCCTGAGCCACCTGCTAAACTCGCAAGAAACTCCTGTCAGACATGCCAAAATCACCTGCCGGGTATGCCAGAAACACTTGGCGGACACTCCGGAATCACCTGCCGGGCATGGCGGAACCACCTCTCAGACATGCCGGAACCACATGCTAATGACACCGGAAGCACATGCCGAGCACGCCAGAACCACCTGCTCGACTCGCCAAAACCACCTGCTGGACACGCCAAAATCACCTGCCGGCTACGCCACAACCATTTGGTGAACACTTCGGAATCACCTGCCGGGCTTGCTGGAACCATCTGCTGGTCACGCCAACATCACCTGCCAGCTATGCCAGAACCACTTGGTGGACACCACGGAAACAACCGTCGGGCCGGGCGGAACCACCTCTCAGACGTGCCAGAACCATGTGCCTGAGATGCCGGAACCACACCCCGAACAGACCGAAACCACCTGCCAGACCCGCCTGAACCACCTGCCGAGCACGCCGGAACCACCTACTCGACTCGCCGGAACCACCTACCTGACACGCCAAAATCACCTGCCGGGTATGCCAGAACCACTTGGTGGACACTCCGGAATCATCTGCCGGACATGCCAGAACCAGCTCTCAGACACACCAGAACCACGTGCCGGACACACCGGAAGCACCTGCTGAGCATGCCTGAGCCACATGCTCGACTTGCAAGAAGCACCTGCCAGACACGCCAAAATCACCTGCCGGGTACGCCAGAACCACTTGGCGAACACTCCGGAATCACCTGCCGGGCAGACTGGAACCACCTCTCAGAGGTGCCAGAACCACATGCCGGACAGTACGGAATCACCTGCTGGGCATGCCAGAACCATCTCTCAGACGTGCCACAACCACGTGCCGGACAGACCGGAAGAACCTGCCGGGCTCGCCGGAACCACCTGCTTGACTCGCCGGTCCCACCTGCCGGACACGCCAAAATCGCCTGCCCGCTACACCAGAACCGCTTGGCGGACAAGCCGGAATCACGTGAAGTGCATGCCGACACAACCTCTCAGACGTGCCAGAACCTGATGCCGGACAGCCCAGAACCACCTGCTGGACAGACCGGAACCACCTGCCGGACACGCCGGAACCACTGGATCGACTCGCCGGAACCATGGCCGGACATGCAAAATCACCTGCCGGCTACGCCAGAACCACTTGGTGAACACTCCAAAATCACCTGCTGGTCATGGCGGAACCACCTCTCAGACATGCCGGAACCACATGCCAATGACACCAGAAGCACCTGCCGAGCACGCCAGAACCACCTGCTCGACTCGCCAAACGACCTTCTGGACACGCCAGAATCACCTGCCGGCTACGCCAGAACCACTCGGCAGACAATCCGGAACCACCTGCCGGGCATGCCGGAACCACCTCTCAGAGGTGCCAGAACCACATGCGGGAAACTCCGGAACCACCTGCCGGGCATTCCGGAACCATCTCTCAGACGTGCCACAACCATGTTCCGGACACGCCGGTACCACCTGCCGAGCTCGCCGGAACCACCTGCTGGACACGTCAAAACGACCTGCTGGACATGCGAAAATCATTTGCCGGCTACGCCACAACCATTTGGTGTACACTTCGGCATCACCTGCCGGGCTGGCTGGAACCACCTGCCGGTCACGCCAACATCACCTGCCAGCTATGCTAGAACCACTTGGCATACACTCCGGAAACACCTGTCGGGCGGGCCGGAACCACCTCTCCGACGTGCCTGAACCATGTGCCTGAGATGCCGGAACCACACCCCAACAGACCGAAACCACCTGCCTGTCCCGACTGAACCACCTGCCGAGCACACCGGAACCACCTGCTCGACTCGCCGGAATCACATGTCCCGGACACGCTGGTACCACCTGCCAAGTATGCCGGAACCACTTGTTCCACTCCACAGAACCACCTGCTGGACACGCCAGAATCACCTGACGGGTACGCCAGAACCACTCGGCAGACACTCCGGAACCACCTGCCGGGCATGCCAGAACCACCTCTCAGAGGTGCCAGAACCACATGCCGGACACTCCGGAACCACCTGCCGGGCATGCCGGAACCACCTCTCAGACGTGCCGGACACGCCGGAACCACCTGCCGAGTATGCCGGAACCACCTGCTCCACTCCCAAGAACCACATGCTGGACACGCCAAAATCACCTGCCGGCTATGCCACAACCACTCGGCAGACACTCCGGAACCACCTCCAGGACAGACTGGAACCACGTGCCGGACACGCCAGGACCACATGCTTGACTCGCCAGAACCACCTGCCGGACACGCCAGAATCACCAGCTGGCTACGCCACAACCACTTGTCGGACACTCCGGAATCACATGCCGGGCATGCTGGAACCACCTCTCAAGGGGCCACAACCACATGCCGGAGACGGCGGAAGCACCTGCCGAGAATGCCGGAAGTTCCTGATCCACTCCCCAGAACCACCTGCCGGACATGCCAAAATCACCTGCCGGGTACGCCAGAAACACTTGGCGGACACTCCAGAATCACCTGCCGGGCATGCCAGCACAACCTCTCAGAAGTGCCAGAAGCACGTGCCGGACAGGCCGGAACCATCTCCCGGACAGACCGGAAACACAGGAAACACTCGCCGGAACCACGTGCTTGACTCACCGGTCCCACCTGCCGGACACGCCAAAATCACCTGCCCGCTACACCAGAACCACTTGGCGGACAAGCCGGAATCCCGTGAAGTGCATGCCGACACAACCTCTCAGACGTGCCAGAACCTCGTGCCGGACAGCCCAGAACCACCTGCTGGCCAGACCGGAACCACCTGCCGGACACGCCGGAAGCACCGGCTCGACTTGCCAAAACCACCTGCTGGACACGCCAAAATCACCTGCCGGCTACGCCAGAACCACTTGGCAAACACTCCGGAATCACCTGCCGGGCATGCCGGAACCACCTCTCAGACTTGCCAGAACCATGTTCCGGACACGGCGGTACCACCTGCCGAGTATGCCGGAACCACCTGATCCACTCCCCAGAACCAACTGCTGGACACGCCAAAATCACCTGCCGGCTACGCCAGAACCACTCAGCAGACACTCCGGAACCACCTGCCGGGCATGCCAGAAGCACCTCTCAGACGTGCGAGAACCACATGCCGGACACTACCAAATCACCTGCCGGGAATGCTGGAACCATCTCTCAGAAGTGCCAGAACCATGTTCCGGACACGCCGGTACCACCTGCCGAGCTCACCGGAACCACCTGCTGGACACGCCAAAATCACCTGCTGGCTGCGCCAGAACCACTCGTCAGACACTCCGGAATCACCTGCCGGGCTTGCTGGAACCACCTGCTGGTCACGCCAACATCACCTGCCAGCTACGCCAGAACCACTTGGCGGACACTCCGGAAACACCTGTCGGGCCGGCCGGAACCACCTCTCAGATGTGCCAGAACCATGTGCCTGAGATGCCCGAACCACACCCTGAAACAACCTGCCAGACCTGCCTGAACCACCTGCCGAGCACGCCTGATCCACGTGCTCAACTAGCCGGAACCACCTTCCTGACACGCCAAAATCACCTGCCAGGTATACCAGAACCACTTGGTGGACACTCCGGAATCATCTGCCGGACATGCCAGAACCCGCTCTCAGACACACCAGAACGACGTGCCGGACACGCCGGAAGCACCTGCTCGACTCCACAGAGCCACCTGCCGGACACACCAGAAACACCTGCGGGGTACGAGAGAACCACTCAGCAGACACTCCAGAACCACTTGCCGGGCATGCCGGAACCACCTCTCAGAGGTGCCAGAACCACATGACGGAGACTCCGGAATCACCTGCCAGGCATGCCGGAACCATCTCTCAGACGTGCCACAACCACGTGCCGGAGAGACCGGAAGCACCTGCCGAGCTCGGCGGAACCACCTGCTGGACATGCCGGAACCAGCTGCTTCACAGGCCAAAATCATATGCCAGCTATGCCAAAACCACTATGTGGACACTCCAGAATCACCTTGTGGGCATGCAAGAACCACGTCATGGACAGACGGCAAACACCTGCCGGACCTGCCAGAACCACCTGCCGAGCACGCTGGAACCAACTGCTCGACTCACCAGAGCCACCTGCCGGAAACACAAGAAATACATGCGGGGTACACCAGAACCACTTGGAGGACTCTCCGGGATCACCTGCCGGGCATGCCGGAACCACCTCTCAGACGTGCCAGAACCATGTGCCGGACACGCCGGAACCACCTGCCGAGTATGCCGGAACCACCTGCTCCACTCCCAAGAACCACCTGCTGGACACGCCAAAAATCTCCTGCCGGCTACACCTTAACCATTCGGGAGACACTCCGGAACCACCTCCAGGACAGACCGGAACCACCTGCCGGACACGCCGGGACCACCTGCTTGACTCGCCAGAACGACCTGCCGGACACGCCAGAATCACCACCCGGCTACGCCACAACCACTTGTCGGACACTCCGGAATCACCTGCCGGGCATGCAAGAACCACCTCTCAGAGGTGCCACAACCACAAGCCGGAGCCGGCAGAAGCACCTGCCGAGAATGCTGGAAGTTCCTGATCCACTGCCCAGAACCACCTGCCGGACACTCAAAATCACCTGCCGGCTAGGCCAGAACCACGTGGCGGACTCTATTGAATCACCCGCCGGGCATGCCAGAACACTCTCTCAGACATGCCGGAAGCACGTGCCGGACACGCCAGAACCACCTACTGGACAGACCGGAACCACCTGCCGGACCCGCCGGAACCACCTGCTGAGCATGCCGGAACAACCTGCTCGACTCGCTGGAGCCACCTGCCGGACATGCCAAAATCAGCTGCCGGCTATGCCAGAAACACTTGCCGGTCACTCCAAAATCACCTGCCTGGCGTGCCGGAACCACCTCTCATACGTACCAGAACCACGTGCAGGAGAGACCGGAAGCACCTGCCGAGCATGCCAGAACCACCTGATCCACTCCCCAGAACCACCTGCTGGACCCGCCTGAACCACCTGCCGGTTACGCGGGAACCACTTGGCGGACACTCTGGAATCACCTGCCCGGCATGCTGGAATCAACTCTCAGAGGTGTCACAAACGCATGCCGGAGACGGCGGAAGCACCTGCAGAGAATGCCGGAAGTTCCTGATCCACTCCCCAGAACCACCTGCCGGGCATGCCAGCACAACCTTTCAGAAGTGACAGAAGCACGTGCCGGACAGGCCGGAACCATCTCCCGGACAGACCGGAAACACAGGAAACACTCGCCGAAACCACCTTCTTGACTCACCAGTCCCACCTGCCGGCCACGCCAAAATCACCTGCCCGCTACCCCAGAACCAATTGGTGGACAAGCCGGAATCACGCAAAGGGTATGCCGACACAACCTCTCAGACGTGCCAGAACCTCGTGCCGGACACCCCAGAACCACCTGCCGGACAGCCTGGAACCACCTGCCGGACTCGCCGGAACCACCGCCGGACATGCAAATTCACCCGCCGGCTGCGCCAGAACCACTTGGCGAACACTCCGGATTCACCTGGCGGGCATGCCCTAACCACCTCTCAGACGTGCCAGAACCTCATGCCGGACACGCCAGAACCACCTGCCGGACACACCGGAACCACCTGCTGTACGCGCCCGAACCACCGGCTCGACTCGCCGGAACCACCGACGGACATGCAAAATCACCTGCCGGCTACGCCACAACCAGTTGGTGAACACTTCGGAATCACCTGCCGGGCTTGCTGGAACCAACTTCCGGTCACGCCAACATCACCTGCCAGCTACGCAAGAACCACTTGGAAGACACTCCGGAAACACCTGTCGGGCCGGCCGGAACCACCTCTCAGACGTGCCAGAACCATGTGCCTGAGATGCCGGAACCACTCCCCGAACAGACCGAAACCACCTGCCAGACCCGTCTGAAACACCTGCCGAGCATGCCGGAACCACCTGCTCGACTCGCCGGAAGCACCTACCGGACACGCCAAAATCACCTGCCGGGTATGCCAGAACCACTTGGTGGACACTCCAGAATCATCTGCTGGACATGCCAGAACCAGCTCTCAGACACACCAGAACCATGTGCTGGACACGCCGGAAGCACCAGCTGAGCATACCTTAGCCACCTGCTCGACTCGCAAGAAATACCTCCCGGGCATGCCAAAATCACCTGCCAGGTACGCCAGAACCACTTGGCGGACACTCCGGAATCACCTGTCGGGCATGCCAGAACCACCTCTCAGACTTGCCAGAACCATGTTCCGGAGACACCGGTACCACCTGCCGAGTATGCCGGAACCACTGGATCCACTCCCCATAATCACCAACTGGACACACCAAAATCACCTGTAGGCTACGACAGAACCACTTGGCGGACAAGCCGGAATCACGGGAAGGGCATGCCAACGCAACCTCTCAGACGTACCAGAACCTCGTGCTGGAGACCCCAGAACCACCTACCCGACAGACCGGAACCACCTGCCGGAGATGCTGGAACCAATGGCTCAACTCGCCGGAATCACCACCGGACATGCAAAATCACCTGCCGGGTACGCCAGAACCACTTGGCAAACACTCCGGAATCACCTGCCGGGCATGCCGGAACCACCTCTCAGACTTGCCAGAACCATGTTCCGGACACGCCGGTACCACCTGCCGAGTATGCCAGAACCACCTGATCCACTCCCCAGAATCGCCTACTGGACACGCCAAAATCAACTGCCAGCTACGCCAGAACCACTCGGCAGACACTCCAGAATCACATGCCAGGCATTCCGGAACCACCTCTCAGAGGTGCCAGAACCACATGCCGGAGACTCCGGAATCACCTGCCGGGCATGCCGGAACCATCTCTCAGACGTGCCACAACCACGTGCCGGAGACACCGGAACCACCTGCCGAGCTCGCCGGAACCACCTGCTGGACATGCCGGAACCTCCTGCCTGACAGGCCAAAATCATATGCTGGCTACGCCAAAACCACTTGGTGGACACTCCAGAATCACCTTGTGGGCATGCAAGAACCACGTCATGGACAGACGGCAAACACCTGCCGGACCTGCCAGAACCACCTGCCGAGCACGCTGGAACCAACTGCTCGACGCACCAGAGCCACCTGCCGGACACTCCAGAAACACATGCAGGGTACGCCAGAACCACTTCGAGGACTCTCCGGGAACAACTGCCGGGCATGCCGGAACCACCTCTCAGATGTGCCAGAACCATGTGCCGGACACGCCGGAAACACATGCCGAGTATGCTGGAACCACCTAATACACTCATCAGAACAACCTGCTGCACATTCCAAAATCACCTGCCGGCTACGCCAGAATCACTCGGCATACACTGCGGAACCACCTCCAGGACAGACCGGAACCACCTGCCTGACACGCCGGGACCAACTGCGTGACTCGCCAGAACCACCTGCCAGAAACGCCAAAATCACCTGCCGTCTACGCCAGAACCACTTGGCGGACACTCCAGAATCACCTGCCGGGCATGCCAGCACAACCTCTCAGAAGTGCCAGAAGCATGTGCCGGACAGGCCGGAACCATCTCCCGGAGAGCCCGGAAACACAGGAAACACTTTCCAGAACCACCTACTTGACTCAACGGTCCCACCTGCCAGACACGCCAAAATCACCTGCCCGCTACACCAGAACCACTTGGCGGACAAGCCGTAATCACGTGAAGGGCATGCCGACACAACCTCTCAGACGTGCCAGAACCTCGTGCCGAAGACCCCAGAAAAACCTGCGGAACAGACTGGAACCACTGGCTCGACTCGCCGGAACCACCACCGGACATGCAAAATCACCTGCCGGCTACGCCAGAACCACTTGGCAAACACTCTGGAATCACCTGCCGGGCATGCCGGAACCACCTCTCAGACATGCCAGAACCACATGCCAATGACACCGGAAGCACCTGAGGAGCACGCCGGAACCACCTGCTTGACTCGCCAGAACCACCTGCCGGACACGCCAAAATCACCTTCCGTCTATGCCACAATCAGTTGGTGAACACTTCGGAATCAACTGACGGGCTTGCTGTAACCACCTGCCGGTCACGCCAACATCACCTGCCAGCTATGCCAGAACCACTTGGCAGAAACTCCGGAAACACCTGTCGGGCCGGCCGGAACCACCTCTCTGACGTGCCAGAAACATGTGCCTGAGATGCCGGAACCACACCCCGAACAGACCAAAACCACCTGCCAGACCCGGCTGAGCCACCTGCCGAGCACGCTGGAACCACCTGCTCGACTCGCTGGAACCACCTACCTGACACGCCAAAATCATATGCAGGCTACGCCACAACCACTTGTCGGACACTCCGGAATCACCTGCCGGGCATGCAGGAACCTCCTCTCAGACGTACCAGAACTGCATGCCGGACATGCTGGAACCACGTCCTGGACAGACTGGAACCACCTGCCGGACACGCCTTGACAACCTGCAGATCACGCCGGAAGCACCTGCTTGACTCGCAGGACCCACCTGCCGGACACACCAAAATGAACTGCTGGCTACACCAGAACCACTTACCAGAAACTCCGGAATCGCCTGCCACGCATGCCAGAACCACCTCTCAGACGTGCCGGAAGCACGTGCCGGACACGCCGGAAACACCTACTGCACAGACCGGAACCACCTGCGCGACATGCCGGAACCACCTGCCGAGCACGCCAGAGCCACCTGGTCAACTCGCCGGAACCACCTGCCAGGCAGGCCAAAATCAACTGCCGGCTATGCCACAACCACCTAGGGGACAGTCCGGAATCACGTGCCAGTCATGCCGGAACCACCTCTCAGACGTACCAGAACCATGTGCCTGAGATGCCGGAAACACACCCCGAACAGACCAAAACCACCTGCCAGACCCGCCTGAACCACCTGCCGAGCACGCTGGATCCACCTGCTCGACTCGCTGGAACCACCTGCCTGACACGCCAAAATCACCTGCCAGGTACGCCAGAACCACTTGGCGAACACTCCGGAATCACCTGTCGGGCATGCCGGAAGCACCTCTCAGGCTTGCCAGAACCATGTTCCAGACACACCGGTACCACCTGCCGAGTATGCCGGAACCACCTGATCCACTCCCCGGAGCCACCTGCTGGAGATGCCAAAATCACCTGCCGGCAAGGCCAGAACCACTCGACAGACACTCCGGAATCACCTGCCGAATATGCCGGAACCTCCTGTCAGAGGTGCCAGAACCACATGCCGGACACTCCAGAATCACCTGCCGGGCATGCCGGAACCATGTCTCAGACGTGCCACAACCACGTGCCGGAGAGACCGGAAGCACCTGCCGAGCTCGCCGGAACCACCTGCTGGACATGCCGGAACCTCCTGCCTCACAGGCCAAAATCATATGCCGGCTACGCCAAAACCACTTGGTGGACAAGCCGGAATCACATGAAGGGCATGCAGACACAACCTGTCAGTCGTGCCACAACCTCGTGCCGGACACCCAAGAACCACCTGACGGACAGACCGGAACCACCTGCCGGACATGCCAGAACCGCCAGCTCGACTCGCCGGAACCACCGCCGGACATGGAAAATCACCTGCCGGCTACGCCAGAACCAATGGCGAACAACCGGAATCACCTGCCGAGCATGCTGGAACCACCTCTCAGAGGTGCCACAAACATGCCGGAGACGGCGGAAGCACCTGCCGAGATGACGGAGGTTCCTGATCCACTCCACAGAACCACCTGCCAGACACGCCAAGATCACCTGCCCGTTACGCCACAACCACTTGGCAGACACTCCAGAATCACCTGCCGGGCATGCCAGCACAACCTCTCAGAAGTGCCAGAAGCATGTGCCGGACAGGCCGGAACCATCTCCCCGACAGCCCGGAAACACAGGAAACACTCGCCGGAACCACCTTCTTGACTCACCGGTCCCACCTGCCGGACACGCCAAAATCACCTGCCCGCTACACCAGAACAACTTGGCGGACAAGCCGGAATCACGTGAAGGGCATGCCGACACAACCTCTCAGACGTGCCAGAACCTCGTGCCGGACAGCCCAGAACCACCTGCCGGACAGACTGGAACCACCTGCCGGACACGCAGGAACCAGTCGCTCGTCTATCCAGAACCACCGCCGGACATGGAAAATCACCTGCCGGCTACACCAGAACCACTTGCCGAACACTCCGGAATCAACTGCCGGGCATGCCGGAACCACCTCTCAGAGATGCCAGAACCACATACCAGAGACTCCGGAATTACCTGCAAGGCTTGCCGGATCCATCTCTGAGACCTGCGACAACCTCATGCCAGAGAGACCGGAAGCACCTGCCGAGCTCGCCAGAACCACCTGCTGGACATGCCGGAACCACCTGCCTCACAGGCCAAAGTCATATGCCAGCTACGCCAAAAGCACTTGGTGGACACTCCAGAATCACCCTGCGAGCATGCCGGAACCACGTCATGGACAAACTGCAAACACCTGCCGGAACTGCCGGAATCACCTGCCGAGCATGCCAGAGCCACCTGCTCGACACACCAGAGCCACCTGCCGGACACACCAGAAACACCTGCGGGGTACGCCAGAACCACTTGGAGGACTCTCCGGGATCACCTGCCGGGCATGCCGGAAGCACCTCTCAGACGTGCCAGAACCATGTTCCGGACACACCGGAACCAACTGCCATGAATGCTGGAACCAACTTCTCCACTCCACAGAACCACCTGCTGGACACACCCAAATCACCTGCCGGCTACACCAGAACCACTCGGCAGAGACTCCTGAACCACCTCCAGGACAGACCGGAACCAACTGCTGGACACTCCGGAACCACCGGCTTGACTCGCCGGAACCACCGCCGGACATGCAAAATCACCTGCCGGCTACGCCAGAACCACTTGGCGAACACTCCAGAATCACCTGCCGGGCATTCCGGAACCACCTCTCAGACATGCCAGAACCACATGCCAATGACACCGGAAGCACCTGCCGAGCACGCCGGAAGCACCTGCTTGACACTCCAAAACCACCTGCCGGACACGCCAAAATCACCTGCCGGCTACGCCACATCCAGTGGGTGAACACTTTGGAATCACCTGCCGGGCTTGCTGGAACCACCTCTCAGACTTGCCAGAACCATGTTCTGGACATGCCGGTACCACCTGCCGAGTATCTCGGAACCAGCTGATCCACTCCCCAGAACCACCTACTGGACACGCCAAAATCAACTGCCGGCTACGCCAGAACCAATTGGCAGACACTACAGAATCACATGCCAGGCATTCCGGAACCACCTCTCAGAGGTGCCAGAACCACATGCCAGAGACTCTGGAATCACCTGTCGGGGATGCCAGAACCACCTGTCAGAGGTGCCAGAACCACATGCCGGAGACTCCAGAATCACCTGTCTGGCATGCCGGAACCATCTCTCAGATGTGCCAGCACCATGTGCCGGACACGCCAGAACCACCTGCCGAGTATGCCGGAACCACCTGCCGGACACGCTGGGACCACCTGCTTTACTCGCCAGAACCACCTGCCGGACACACCAGAATCACCCGCCGGCTATGCCACAACCACTTGTCGGACACTCCGGAATCACCTGCCGGGCATGCTGGAACTACCTCTCAGAGGTGCCACAACCACATGCCTGAGACGGCGGGATCACCTGCCGAGAATGCCGGAAGTTCCTGAGCCACTCCCCAGAACTACCTGCCGGACACGCCAAAATCACGTGCCGGCTACGCCAGAACCACTTGGCGGACGCTCCACAATCACCTGCCGGGCATGCCAGCACAAACTCTCAGAAGTGCCAGAAGCACGTGCCAGACAGGCCGGAACCATCTCCCGGACAGACCGGAAACACAGGAAACACTCGCCGGAACCACCTGCTTGAATCACCGGTCCCACCTGCTGGACACGCCAAAATCACCTGCCGGCTACACCAGAACCACTTTGAGTACAAGCCGAAATAATGTTTTGGGCATGATGGCACAACCTCTCAGACGTGCCAGAACCTCGTGCTGGACACCCCAGAACCACCTGCCGGACAGACCGGAACCACCTGCCGGACACGCCAGAACAAGCGGCTCGACTAGCCGGAACCTCCGCCGGACATGCAAAATCACCTGCCGGCTATGCCAGAACCACTTGGCGAACACTCTGCAATCACTTGCCAGGCATGCCGGAACCACCTCTCAGACATGCCAGAACCACATGCCCATGACACCGGAAGCCCCTGCCGAGCACACCGGAACCACCTGCTCGACTCTCAAAAACCACCTGCCGGACACGCCAAAATCACCTGCCGGCTACGCCACATCCAGTTGGTGAACACTTCGGAATCACATGCCGGGCTAGCTGGAACCAACTGTCGGTCACGTCAACATCACCTGCCAGCTACGCAAGAACCACTTGGCAGACACTCCGGAAACACCTGTCGGACCGGCCGGAACCACCTCTCAGATGTGCCAGAACCATGTGACTGAGATGCCAGAACCACACACCGAACACACCGAAACCACCTGCCAGACCCGCCTGAACCACCTGCTGAGCACACCGGAACCACCTGCTTGAATCACCGGTCCCACCTGTCGGACACGCCAAAATGACCTGCCCGCTACGCCAGTACCACTTGGAGGACACTCCAGAATCACATGCCGGGCATGCCGGAACCACCTCTCAGGGGTGCCAGAACGACATGCCGGAGACTCCGGAATCACATGCCGGGCATGCCGGAACCATCTCTCAGACGTGCCTCAACCATGTTCTGGACACGCCAGTACCACCTTCCGAGTATGCCGGAACCAGCTGATCCACTCCCCAGAACCACCTACTGGACACGCCAAAATCCACTGCCTGCTACGCAAGAACCACTCGGCAGACACTCCGGAATCACATGCCAGGCATTCAGGAACCACCTCTCAGAGGTGCGAGAACCACAACCCGGAGACTCCAGAATCACATGCCAGGCATTCCGGAACCACCTCTCAGAGGGGCCAGAACCACATTCCGCAGACATCGGAATCACCTGCCGGGCATGCCGGAACCATCTCTCAGACGTGCCACAACCACATGCCGGAGAGACCGGAAGCACCTGCCGAGCTCGCCGGAACCACCTACTGGACATGCCGGAGCCACCTGCCTCACAGGCCAAAATCATATGCCGGCTACGCCAAAACAACCTGGTGGACACTCCAGAATCACCTTGCGGGCATGCCGGAACCACATCATGGACAGACGGCAAACACCTGCCGGACCTGCCAGAACCACCTGTCGAGCACGCCGGAACCACCTGCTCGACTCACCAGAGCCACCTGCCGGACACACCAGAAACACCTGCGGGGTACGCCAGAACCACTTGGAGGACTCTCCAGGATCACCTGCCGGCATGCCGGAACCACCTCTCAGACGTGTCAGAACCATGTGCCGGACACGCCGGAACCACCTGCCGAGTATGCCGGAACCACGTGCTCGACTCGACAAAACCACCCGCTGGACGCGCCAAAATCACCTGCCGGCCACGCCACAACCATTTGGTGAACACTTCGGAATCAGCTGCCAGGCTGGCTGGAACCACCTGCCGGTCACGCCAACATCACCTGCCAGCTATGCTAGAACCACTTGGCGTACACTCCGGAAACACCTGTCGGGCGGGCCGGAACCACCTCTCCGACGTGCCTGAACCATGTGCCTGAGATGCCGGAACCACACCCCAACAGACCGAAACCACCTGCCTGTCCCGACTGAACCACCTGCCGAGCACACCGGAACCACCTGCTCGACTCGCCGGAATCACATACCTGACACGCCAAAATCACCTGCCGGCTATGCCAGAACCACTTCGCGAACACTCCGGAATCACCTGCCGGGCATGCCGGAACCACCTCTCAGACATGCCAGAACCACATGCCAATGACACCGGAAGGACCTGCCGTTCACTCCGCAACCACCTCCAGAACATACCGGAACCACCTACCGGACACGCCGGGACCACCTGCTTGACTCGCCAGAACCACCTGCCTGACACGCCAAAATCACCTGCTGGCTACCACACAACCAGTTGGTGAACACTTCGGAATCACCTGCCGGGCTTGCTGGAACCACCTGCCGGTCACGCCAACATCACCTGCCAGCTACGCCAGAACCACTTGGCGGACACTCCGGAATCACCTGCCGGGCATGCTGGAACCACCTCTCAGAGGTGCCACAAACACATGACGGAGACGGTGCAAGCACTTGCCGAGAATGCCTGAAGTTCATGATCCACTCCACAGAAGCACCTGATGGACACGCCAAAATCACCTGCCGGCTAAGCCAGAACGACTTGGCGGACACTCCAGAATCACCTGCCGGGCATGCCAGCACAACCTCTCAGAAGTGCCAGAAGCACGTGCCGGACAGGCCGGAACCATCTCCCGGACAGACAGGAACTACAGGAAACACTCGCTGGAGCAGCCTGCTTGACTCACCGGTCCCACCTGCCGGACACGCCAAAATCACCTGCCCGCTACACCAAAACCACTTGGCGGACAAGCCGGAATCACGTGAAGGGCATGCCGACACAACCTCTCAGACGTGCCAGAACCTCGTGCCGGACACCCGAGAACCACCTGCTGGACACACCGGAACCACCTGCTGGACACGCCGGAACCACCAGCTCGCCTCGCCGGAACCACCACTGGACACACAAAATCACCTGTTGGCTACGGCAGAACCACGTGGCGAACAATCCGGAATCACCTGCCGGGCATGCCGGAAGCACGTCTCAGACATGCCAGAACCACATGTCAATGGCACCGGAAGCACCTGCCGAGCACGCCGGAACCACCTGCTCGACTCGCCAGAACCACCTACCTGACACACCAAAATCACATGCCGGGTATGGCAGAACCACTTGGCGGACACTCCGGAATCACCTGTTGGGCATGCCGGGACCACCTCTCAGACTTGCCAGAACCATGTTCCGGACACGCTGGTACCACCTGCCGAGTATGCCGGAACCACCTGATCCACTCCCCAGAACCACCTGCCGGACACGCCGGAACCACCGGCTCGACAAGCCGGAACCACCGCCGGACATGCAAAATCACCTGCCGGCTACGCCAGAACCACTTGGCGAGCACTCCGGAATCACCTGCTGGGCACGCTGGAACCACCTCTCAGACATGCCAGAACCACCTGCCGGACAGGCAAAAATCACCTGCCGGTTACGTTAGAATCACTTGGTGGACTCTCCAGGATCACCGGCCGGGCATGCCGGAACCACCTCTGAGACGTACCAGAAACACGTGCCAGACACGCCAGAATCACATCCTGGACAGACTGGAACCACCTGCTGTACATGCCCGAACCTCCTACCGAGAATGCCAGAAACACTTGCTCGGCTCCCGGGAAAAACCTACGGGTAAACTGTCATAGAAATGAAGGTCAAACGGCCTTTCTTGCCAGACCTTACCTCGCCACTTTAGAACTTCTGATTCTGCCACAATTCCACCTTGCCAACCCGGCTCAGACGAAATGCCTACATCTTCCCCTTGAGCAATGGGGACGAGGCCCGGATGATTGTGGTTCCACATGCTGAGGAGGAGAGAGACAATAGGCTTTTAACTAACCACCAAGTGCAATGGTTGAGAGAGTGTCAGAAAGCACCAATGGCAGAAAGACCCCTTTACTCTCAGCAGTGCCCTCCATTGCTCTAGAGCAGGAAGGCACAAAGGACTGCCTCAATCCTTAATGGGGAACAAGCCATAAACTGTCTTGCTTCCAGCTATTTAGGAAGCTGAGAAAGAACTCGCTTTCCACAGTGCTGTTAAAGCATACGAGGAAACACTCATACAAAGGCAGCTCAAATGCCATTTCTTCCCAGTGCTTAACTCGCCGCTTTAGGAAATCTGCTTCTGCCGCAAATCCACCTTGCCAACCCGGCGAGACGAAATGCCTACATCTTCCCCTGAAGCAACTGGGCTGTGTCCCAAATTGTTTAGCATCCACGTGCTTAGGAGGTGATAGACTGCACGCCGTTTTCCAACCACCATTGTGCACTGGTGGAGAGAGTGTTGGAAAGCAGCTATGTCAGAAAGACCCCTTTGCTCTCAGCTCTGCCCTCCATTCCTCTAGACGTGGAATGCACAATGCACTGGCTCCACAACTCCAGGGGTGACAAGCCACAGACCATCTTCCTTCCATCTCTTTAGGAAGCTGAGAAAGAACTCGCTTTCAACAGTCCTCTTTCTGTGTCCTGGCAACATCTCATACAAATGCAGCTGATATGCCGTTTGTTTTCAGCGCTTAACTCGCCGATTTAGAACTTCTGCTTCTGCCAGATTTCCACCTTGCCAACCCCGCTCAGACGAAATGCCTACATCTTCCCCTTCAGCATGGGGACGAGGCCCAGATGATTGTGCCTCCACATGTTTAGCAAGAGCAGACAATAGGCTTTTTACAAACTGCCATTGTGCACTGGTGCAGAGAGTGTCAGAATGCACCTATGTCAGAAAGGGCCCTTTGATCTCAGCCGTGCCCTCCGTTGCTCTAGAGGTGGAAGGCACAAAGCACTGCCTCCATCCTTTAATTGGAGACAGGCCATAAACTGTCCTCCTTCCAGCTCTTTAGGAAGCTGGGAAAGCACTCGCATTCCACAGTGCTCTTACAGCATCCTGGGAACATCTCACACAAAGACAACTTAACACTGTGTCTTTTCAGCCCTTACCTCACCAATCTGCAACATCCGCTTCTGCCTCATTTCCAACTTGCCAACGCGGCTCAGACGAAATGCCTACATCTTCCCCTTGAGCAATGGGGACGATGCCCGGATGATTGTGGTTCCACATGCTGAGGAGGAGACAGACAATAAGCTTTTAACCAACCGCCCTTGAGCAATGATTGGGGTAGTGTCAGAAAGCACCAATGTCAGAAAGGCCCTTTACTCTGGGCCGTGCCCTCCATTCCTCTAGAGGCAGGAGGCACAAGGCACTGGCACCAGCCCTGAAGGGTATCAGAAAGCACCTATGACAGAAACTCCCCTTTGCTCTCTGCCGTGTCCTCCATTGCTCTGCACATGGAAGGCTCAAAGCACTGGCTCTGTCATTCAATGAGAGACAAGCCATAAACTGTCTTGCCTCCAGCTCTTTAGGAAGCTGACAAACAACTCGCCTTCCACAGTCCTGTTACAGCATACCAGGAACCTCTCATACAAAGGCAGCTCAAACGCCATTTTTTCCCAGCCCTTAACTCGCCACTTTAGGACTTCTGCTTCTGCAGCAACCCAGCACCACCTTGCCAACCCAGCTCAGGCGAGATGCCTACATCTTCCGCTGAAGCAACTGGGCTGAATCCCATATGATTGAGCGTCCACGTGCTTAGGAGGCGATAGAATGCACGCCTTTCTCCAACCACCATTTTGCACTGCTGGAGAGAGTGTCGGAAAACAGCTATGTCAGAAAGGCCCATTTGCACTCAGCCGTGCTCTCCATTGCTCTGGAGGTGGAAGGCACAAGGCACTGGCTCTGTATCCACCCCTCAATGGGAGACAGACCACATCGTGTCCTGCTTCAAGCTCGTTAGGAAGGTGAGAAAAAACTCCCTTTCCACAGTGCTCTTACAGCGTCCTGGGAACATCTCATTCAAAGGAGGCTGAACGCCGTTTCTTTCCAGCACTTCACTCGCTGGTCTGGAACATCTGCATCCTGAACATTTCCACCTTGCCAACCCGGCTCAGATGACATGCCTACATCTTCCCCTTGAGCAATTGGGACGAGGCCCTGATGATTGTGGTACCACATGCTGAGGAGGAGAGAGACAATAGGCTTTTAACTAACCACCAAGTGCAATGGTTGGGAGAGTGTCAGAAAGCACCAATGGCAGAAAGACCCCTTTACTTTACTCTCAGCCATGCCCTCCATTGCTCTGCAGGTGGAAGGCACAAAGCACTGCCTCCATCCTTCAATGGGAGACAAGCCATAAACTGTCTTCCCTCCAGCTCTTTAGGAAGCTGAGAAAGAACTCGCTTTCCACAGTGCTGTACAGCATACGAGGAAACTCTCATACAAAGGCAGCTCAAACGCCATTTCTTCCCAGCGCTTAACTCGCCGCTTTAGGACTTCTGCTTTTGCCGCAGTTCCACCTTGCCCACCCGGCTCAGACGAAATGCCTTCATCTTCCCCTGAAGCAACTGGGCTGAGTCCCAAATGATTGTGCGTCCACCTGCTTAGGAGGTGATAGAGTGTACACCTTTTTCCTACCACCATTGTGCACTGGTGGAGAGAGTGTCGGAAAGCAGCTATGTCAGAAAGACCCCTTTGCTCTCAGCCGTGCCCTGCATTGCTGTAGACGTGGAATGCTCAATGCACGTGCTCCACCCTCAAGGGGTGACAAGGCACAGACCATCTTCCTTCCATCTCTTTAGGAAGCTGAGAAAGAACTCGCTCTCTACAGTGCTCTTTCTGTGTCCTGGCAACATCTCATACAAAGGCAGCTGATATGCCGTTTGTTTTCTGCGCTTAACTCGCCGATTTGGAAGTTCTGCTTCTGCCAGATTTGCACCTTGCCAACCCGGCTCAGACGAAATGCCTACATCTTCCCCTTCAGCAACGGGAACGAGCCCCAGATGATTGTGCTTCCACATGCTTAGCAGGAGCAGACAATAGGCTTTTTACAAACTGCCATTGTGCACTGGTGCAGAGAGTGTCTGAATGCGCCTATGTCAGAAAGGGCCCTTTGCTCTCAGCCGTGCCCTCCATTGCTCTAGAGGTGGAAGGCACAAAGCACTGCCTCCATCCTTTAATTGGAGACAAGCCATAAACTGTCCTGCTTCCAGCTCTTTAGAAAGCTGGGGAAGCACTTGCATTCCTCAGTGCTCTTACAGCATCCTGGGAACATCTCATACAAAGCAGCTGAATGCCATGTCTTTTCAGCCCTTTACTTGCCAATCTGCAACATCCACTTCTGCCGCATTTCCACCTTGCCAACCCGGCTCAGAAGAAATGCCTACATCTTCCCCTTGAGCAATGGGGGCGAGGCCCGGATGATTGTGGTTCCACATGCTGAGGAGGAGACAGACAATAGGCTTTTAACCAATCGCCCATGAGCAGTGGTTGGGGTAGCTTCAGAAAGCACCAATGTCAGAAAGGCCCTTTACTCTCGGTCGTGCCCTCCATTCCTCTCATGGTAGGAGGCACAAGGCACTGGCACCACCCCTGAAGGGTATCAGAAAGCACCTATGACAGAGAACCCCCTTTGCTCTCTGCCGTGCCCTCCATTGCTCTGCAGGTGGAAGGCTCAAAGCACTGCCTCTGTCATTCAATGGGAGACAAGCCATAAACTGTCTTGCCTCCAGCTCTTTAGGAAGCTGACAAACAACTCGCCTTCCCCAGTCCTGTTACAGCATACGAGGAAACTCTCATACAAAGTCAGCTCAAACGCCAATTCTTCCCAGCGCTTAACTCGCCGCTTTAGGACTTCTGCTTCTGCTGCAATTCTACCTTGCCAACCTTGCTCAGACGAAATGCCTACATCTTCCCCTGAAGCAACTGGGCTGAGTCCCAAATTATTTAGCATCCACCTGCTCAGGAGGCGATAGACTGCAAGCCTTTTTCCAACAACCATTGTGCACTGGTGGAGAGAGTGTCACAATGCAGCTATGTCAGAAAGACCCTCTTGCTCTCAGCCATGCCCTCCATTGCTCTAGATTGGAATGCACAATGCATTGGCTCCACCCCTCAAGGGGCCACAAGCCACAGACCATCTTCCTTCCATCTCTTTAGGAAGCTGAGAACAAACTCACCTGACGTATAAAAAGGAATCATGCCCCTTATGTGCCTGAAAACCCCGGGAGACATGCTAAAAACACCTTCTGCACACTCTCAAAGGGCCACACATTCATGACAGTATGACCCAACAGGCATACCAGAAGCACCCACGTTGCATGCCAGAACCACCTGTAACCACCTGCCAGACACAGTGGAACAGCGATTCTGACACTGCAGAGCCATCTCTTCAACATGCCAGCCCCACACTATGACATGACGGAACCAGATTCCAAACATAGCACAATGACATGCCAGACACATTGTAAACACCTGTTGCATATGACACAAATAGGTGCCAGAATCACTGAAACCAGCTGAGGAGTATGAAAGAACGGGGGCCAGAAATGCGACAAGCATCTGTCTTACAAGCCAGAGCCACGAGCCCAAAAAGCAGGAAAGACCTGCCGGACACACCAAAATAACCTGCCGGTGATGCCAGAACCACTTGGCGGACACCGAGGAATCACCTGCCGGGCACGCCCGAAGCACCTCACAGACGTGCCAGAACCACGTGCCGGCCATGCCAGAACCAGCTACAGGACAGACCAGAAGCACCTGCCGGAAATGCCGGAACCACTTGCCGAGCATGCAGGAACCACCTGCTGGACATGCCAAAATCACATGCCGGCTCCACCAGAACCACTTGGTGGACACTCTGGAATCTCGTGCGGGCATGCAGGAACCACCTCTCAAACTTGCCACAACCACATTCCTGATACACCGGAACCACCCCCCGAAAACACCAGAAGAACATGCCAAGCATGCCAGAATAACCTGCTCGACTCGCTGGAACCATGTGCCGGACACGCCATAATCACCTGCTGGCTATGCCGGAACAACATGGCAGACACTCTGAAATCACCTGCCAGCCATGCCGGAACCGCATCTCAAACGTACCAGAACCACCTGACGGACACGAAGGAACCACCGGCTAGACACGCCGGAACCACAGCCGGACATGCAAAACCACCTGCCGGCTATGCCAGAACGACTTGGCGAACACTCCGGAATCACCTGGTGGGCATGCCGGAACCACCTCTCAGACGTGCCACAACCACGTGCCGGAGAGACCGGAAGCACCTGCCAAGCTTGCCGGAACCACCTGCTAGACATGCCGGAACCACCTGCCTGACACGCCAAAATCATATGCCGGCTACGCCAAAACCACTTGCTGGACACTCCAGAATCACCTTGCGGGCATGCCGGAACCGCGTCCTGGACAGACAGCAGACACCTGCCGGACCTGCCTGAACCACCTGCCGAGCACGCCGGAACCACCTGCTCGACTCACCAGACCCACCTGCCGGACACACCAGAAACACCCCCGAGGTATGCCACAACCACTTGGAGGACTCTCTGGGATCACCTGCGAGGCATGCCGTAACCAGCTCTCAGACGTGCCAGAGCCATGTGCCGGACACGCCGGAACCACCTGCCGAGTATGCCAGAACCACCTGATCCACTCCCCAGAACCACCTGCTGGACAGGCCAAAATCACCTGCCAGCTACGCCAGAACCACTCGGCAGCCACTCCGGAACCACCTCCAGAACAGACCGGAACCTCCTGCCGGATATGCCGGGACCACCTGCTTGACTCGAAAGAACCACCTGCCGGACACGCCAAAATCACCAGCCGGCTCTGCCAAAACCAGTTGTCGGACACTCCGGAATCACCTGCCGGGCATGCTG